>NW_008657984.1:19404-31252 GCF_000695815.1 Acanthisitta chloris | reverse complement strand
ATAGTTATATATTGAGATTTCTTAATATAATTATTTATATTTTTTTCTATTTATTATAGGGATAGATTTATATTTATTTATCTATTTAATTATATTCATTATATGAATATATTTACTTTAGTTTGTTCATTTATATTCATTTATTTTCTATTTTAATTCTCTATATATTTCATTTCTAGCACTAATAAATGCAGGATTAGTGTCTAGGATATGTCCCAACTGGGCCAAGCAGAGGGAAACATCAAAAGTCAGTGGAACAAAGCAGTGGCACCAGTTTAATATTCTCTTTGCCTACAAAGAGGCCTCTGAGAACTTCACTAAAGAGCTGAAAAGCAAAGGTGTTTGGGCTTCCTCAACTCAGCACTGCTGGAAAGTGACAGTAGAAAGGACTTGCCTACACTACGTGGTTAAAGTATTACCTAAACAAGCCAAGCCTGGCCAGAGTGGGATAGTTAGTGTTGGAGCTGCTGAGCTGATTCCCCAGGGAGCTTGTGGCACTGGGACTGGTTTCATGGCCAGTGGGATCAGAGTTCCCTCAGCAGTTCTCTGATGACACCAAGTGTATGAAGCAGTCACAGCTGCAGGGAAGGGAAGGGACATCCAGAGGGATCTTGACAAACTGGAGAGGTCAATGCAAACCCCATGGAGTTCAACAAAATGAAGTACAAGGTCCTACATTTGGGTCACGGCAATCCCATCACACCTATAGGTTGAATGTGGAAGGAATTGAGAACAGCAGTGAGGAGAGGGACTTGGGGGTGATGGTGGATGAGAAGATCACTATGAGCTGCAGTGTGAGCTCACAGCATAGAAGCCAACCAAATCCAGGGCTGCAGCCATAATGACTCACAACAGTGAAGGAGGTGATTCTCCCCCTCTACTCTGCTCTGCTGAGACCCACCTGGAGTCCTGCACACAGCTCTGCTGGCCCCAACAGCAGAAGGACATGGAAGTGTTGGAGCAAGGCCAGAGGAGGCCACGAAGTTGATCAGAGCACTGGAGCACCTTCCCTGCAAGGACAGGCTGAGAGAGTTGGGGCTGTTCAGCCTGGAGAAGTTTCAGGGTGACCTAGTTGTGGTCTTCCAGTACCTGGAGGGGCCTAGAAGAAATCATAGTATCATAGTATTGTTAAGGGGTTGGAATGGAGCTTAGAGATCATCCAGCCCCAACCCCCTGCTGTGGGCAGGGACACCTCCCACCAGAACACGTTGCTCAAGGCTTTAGCCAACCTGGGCCAGAAGAACGGCAAGTTTGGGGCAGCCACAGCCCCCCTGGGCAACCTGTGCCACTGTCTCACCACCCTCACGGGGAAAACTTCTGCCTAAGATCTCATCTCAATTTCCCACTTGCAATTTCTCCCTATTGTTCCTTGTCCTGTCCCTGCAGTTCCCACCCACGAGCTCCTCTGCAGCTTCCCTGGAGCCCCTTCAGCTCCTGGCAGATTGCTGTGAGATAGAAAGTAAGGGGGAATGGCCTCACACTGACAGAAAGTAGATTTAGGTTAGATATTAAGAAACAATTCTTCCCTGTGAGGGTGGTGAGGCACTGGCACAGGTTGCCCAGAGCAGCTGTGGCTGCTCCCTCCCTGGAAGTGTTTCAGGCCAGGTTGGATGGGGCCTGGAGCAACCTGGGCTAGTGGGAGTTGTCCCTGCCCATGGCAGGGCATGGATAAGATGAGCTTTAAGGTCCTTAGAAGTCAAACCATTCCACTGTTCCATGACCTCGGTGCTGTGGTTGCTCTACCTTGCAGCTTCTATTCAGTTTTGGAGTCTATACCTAATCGCCTTACTGAAGAACATTTTAATTTCAGCAATACTGGGCTTTTTCTCCTATTTCCATCTGAAATGCTCGTGGTGGCAGCTGCTAAGCCTAATGAAACCCTCAGCAGGGAAGAAAACAAACTATCACCTCCAAAAAGACCAAGCAGGGCCCATGGACAGCTGTGAGTGCCTGGTCCCAGACAATAGAGCCTTTCTGGATCATTGAGAGAGGCCTGGGCTGAATGAGGCCATATGACTCCTAATTACAAGAGAGATATTTTGTGGAGGAGCAGCTCTTTCCCAAAGGAAATACCTTCAAATAGCAAGGACAGCTGAAGTGTCCTTGTGCAGGATTAGCAACAAGGAGAGCCTGGCAAAACCAGATCCCCCCGGGCACCCATGAGAACTGAACCATGACAAAAGGCTCAGCCCACAGGGATGCACGGAGCAAAGGCACAGATGGAGCTGGGAAAATCATTATCGTTGAGTTAGGTTTGGGTGGAAAGGAATAAATATAAAAGGGACAAAGAACAAGGTTTGTTTGCCTGGAAGTAGGACAAGGAAGGAAAAGATGGAAATGGTTTGGAGATGGAGCTGCCCAAATCCTTCACAAGGAGTGAAACCCATGAGTGCAGCAGAGACTGAAGGTGCCCACAGATATCCAGGGAAGAACCCACAGGGATGCAGGAACCAAGGCTTGTTCTCCTGGAAGTAGGACAAGGAAGGGAGAGCTGGAAATGGTCTGGATGTATTTCACGAAGTGTGAAGCCCATGAGTGCAGCAGAGACTGAAGGTGTCCACAGCTGTCCAGGGAAGACCCCACAGGGTGGATTGAGCTGCTCCAGGCTGGCAGGTGGCTGCAGCAGAGGAGACATCTGCCAGACATTAGCAGTCAAAGCTTTAAAGTCTGGCACCAGCTCTGTCACCACAGGGTGCAGAGACATGGAATTACTCACAGTAATGGTGAGAAGCAGAAATGTTGGACTGGAGAAAGGCAATCTTCTTCAAGGACAAACCAGACAGCACTAGGCATCACTTGGCTGTTGAAAGAAAGCTATGAAACAGAAGATGCTATCACCTGAGGAGTATAGGGGCTGGTACAGCAGGACATGGAGGGATAGGACAATTCAGCACAGTGGTGTTCCTCACATAAATGAGGAGGGACATCAGGGCTGCAGGGAGCTGGGCAGAATGCAGATGGAATCCAAAATCTATGTTCTGCAGATAGATGTTTAAAACACATGGGAGGGAAGGGATGGGACATTCAGAGGGACCTGTAGAGGAGGCTGATGCCAACTTCATGGTGCTCAACAGAGCCAAGTGCAAGGTCCTACCCCTGGGTCAGGGCAATCCCAGACACATCTATAGGCTAGGGGAGAAGTCACTGAGAGCAGCCCTGGGAGAAGGACTTGGGGGTGATGGTGATGCCAAAATCCTCCTGAGCTGCAGGGTGAGCTCAGAGCCCAGAAACCAACCCAGGCCTGGGCTGCAGCCAAAGGAGTGTGGCAGCAGGGGAGGGAGGGGATTGTCCCACTCTGCTCTGCTCAGACCCAGCTGGAGTCCTGCACACAGCTCTGGTGGCCCCAACAACAGAAGGACATGGAAGTGTTGGAGCAAGTCCAGAGAAGGCCACGAAGCTGCTCAGAGCACTGGAGCACCTTCCCTACTCAGGCTGAAAGAGTTGGGGCTGTTGAGCCTGGAGAAGAGAAGGTTGTGTGGAGACCTCAGAGCAACCTGCCAGGAGCTGAAGGGGCTCCAGGGAAGCTGCAGAGGGACTCCTGCATAGGAAATACTGGGACAGCACAAGGAGCAATAGGGGGAAATTGCAAGAGGGAAATTGAGATGAGATGTCAGGCAGAAGTTTTCCCTGTGAGGGTGGTGAGACACTGGCACAGGTTGCCCAGGGAGGCTGTGGCTGCCCCAACCCTGGCAGTGTTCAGAGCCAGGTTGGCTAAAGCCTTGGGCAACCTGTTGTGGTGGGAGGTGTCCCTGTCCTTGTCCCACAGCAGTTTGGGACATGGATGATTAGGTAGAGGACTGGAGCATCTTTTCACCATCCTCCCCAGGAGCTGGACATCCTGCCTGTCAGGGTGGCAGATGCAGAGCACCTCAGGTCCTGAGCACTGGGAGGTGGGGAAGGAGCTCAGTATCTGTCCATGCCATCTGAGCAAGGCTGAGGAAATTACCAGAGCAGAGAGCATTACACAGATGTTATTTCAGCTGCTGTGAGGTGTGTGATTTACCTGCCAAAACCTCTGCTGGAAAACCAAGCACTGCATCATGTCATTAGTGTGTTTCTGACACAGTTTAACAGGCAGCTAAGTGACAGAACAGCCCTCAGCAGGGAATAATCAGGTAATAATGATCTTTCTAGTGGCTCTTTTCACAGAGTAACAGAATCAGTTAGGTTGGAAGGGACCACAGTGGGTCATCTGCTCCCACCTCTCTGCTCTGGCAGGGTCAGCCCAGAGCACATGGCTCAGGATTATGTCCAGGTCGTTCAGCTCTGTAGAGAAGGTCCTGGGGGACATCAAGCTGTCCCTGCCCAGCACTGTGCCCTGAGGGGATTCCAGGCTGCAGTAGAAGAGCATTGCCAGCAGGTCAGGGGGATGATCCTGTCCCTCTGCTCAGCCCTGGAAAGCCAGAGCGGGAGTGCTGTGTCCAGTTCTGGGCTCTTCAGGGCCAGAGGGACATGGAGCTCCTGGAGCAGGTCCAGAAGAGGGTGACAAAGATGCTGAAGGGACTGGAGCACCTCACTGAGGAGGAAAGGCTGAGGGAGTTGGGGCTGTTCAGCCTCGAGAAGAGATATCTGAGAGGAACCTCGTTAATATACTTGAGTATCTAAAAGGGGTCCCAAGAGGATGTGTCAGGCTCTGCTCACTTGTGGAAACCAAGAAAAGTAGACATAATGGGCAGAAACTAATACCCAGGAAGTTCCACCTGAATATAAGGAAGAACTTCTTCCTTGTGCAGTCACTGAGCAATGAACAAATTGCCCAGGAAGGTCATAGATTGGTCTTATCCAACACTGATTTGGGCAAAGAGACATCAAATCAGTGTTTAGATATGTGGAATGAGCACAAAGATTGGAAGAAGAGGAGATAGTGAGATCAGAGATACAGAACAGCTTTGGTATATTTAAATGCAAAGTACAAAGACAAGTGACACCTAGCACGTGTCTCAGATGAGGTACTAAAATGTGGTGCACAGAGTCACTGGTGTCCAGGATCATCAAGATGGATTTACTGAGGACTTTCCATCTGCCACCCAACCCCAACAATGGAACAAGGGGAAGTATCCCTCTGTGACAGTCTGTGGCCCATTGCTATCTCTGCAGGGAACTCAGAGCCTCTGGAAATTTCCCTTTCCATTTCCTGGTGCACCTTGTTTCCAATCTGAGAGCTCTCAACTCCTCAGGGTTCCAAACTCCCCCCAAACTGCAGGTATGGAAAGTTCTGTTTTGTCTGAACAGTTTCCAGAGGAACAGGATTCTGCTCACAGGAGTTCTCCATCATCTCCCAGCACCAGTCAAGCTAAAGGAACCAAATTTATCCTAGGGAGGAGTTCAGGTCTTGATTCCAAAACTGGAAACACAGTGGGAGGCCTCTGATGCAGTGCTGGTGGCCCAAAATGTAGGCAGGATGGCTCAGTTGGTTCTCTGGGCTCCTCTGATACCTGCAGAGAGCAGAGAACCCCCTAGAAAGGATCCTGCCCACCCTCAGGCACCCACCTCAGGCCAAGATGGGCTGCTGGGGAAACACCTCTCTCTCCACTGGAGGATCCAGACAGCTCAGATAAGTCATGTGGCTTTTAGAGCGTGGCAATAGATTCAGTTCAAGTGGTGAAATCAATCTCTCTCCAGACTAAGGAGGTGAAATGGAGTGTGAGTTTGTTCACCTATGATGATTTAGATGGGGATGAAGTAAGCCTCGGCCTCCTGCGAAGCTCTGCCTTGCCCTGTGCCTCTGGGTGATGGAGTCATTCTTCTTTCAGCTCTCTCCCTAGTCGCTGTATTTCCCAATAGCTTATAAAACAGTGTTTACTACTGTATGTTCCTCCACCCTCTGCTCTCAGGGTTATAGGGCTTCCTCCTCTCTCCTCCTTTTATGCTCTCAAGGTTGTAGGGCTTCCTTGTCTCTCCTCATTTCATGGTCTCA
The DNA here is from genome assembly GCF_000695815.1 of Acanthisitta chloris. Taxonomy (NCBI): domain Eukaryota; kingdom Metazoa; phylum Chordata; class Aves; order Passeriformes; family Acanthisittidae; genus Acanthisitta; species Acanthisitta chloris. The sequence continues at coordinate 25,335 of NW_008657984.1, read as the reverse complement.
GGGTTGTAGGGCTTCCTCCTCTCTCCTCATTTCATACTCTCAGGGTTATAGAGCTTCCTCCTCTCTCCTCACTGGAGTTCACTTCTGAAACATAAATGTGACAAATGAGCATTATCCCTTCCAGGTCCTTTGTGGCTTTACTGCTTTTACTCTGCTACACTATTTTCCACTCCCTTTTACATTAACCAGACTTTGCTGAGGCTCAGAATGTTTCCAGGCTGTTCAAAATCTTTGTAAGTCATGGAACAGAGAGAGCACAAACTGCTCATTAGCTCTTCCACAGGGCACACATGAAATCATGTTCATTTTAGGGGTGTCACACCAGATCCAACAGGCTGAGGAGGTGATGCTCCAGCTCCAAGCAGCAGCAAGGTTCAGCATGGACTTCCAGTAGGGATAGCCCTGGAGGGCTGAGGTTGTCCTGGGACAGCCCTGGGATGAGCCTGGAGAGGCCACTCCTTCCTTAAGTCCATAGTTTGGATTTGTGGCCCCATTTGTTCCCCTGTGCTCCTCTGGCACTGTGAGGATGAGCCTTTCATGGCCTTGTGGCTCCTATGCTGCCCTGGGAGCAGCTGTACCAGAGGGTTTGGGCTCCTACACCCCTTGATCTCTCTGTGCTCCTTTATGTGGGTGCAGAGGAGATTTTCCCACCTCAGCCATCAATTACCACCAAGTATAATATTGGCATCAAAGCACATTTTCCCTTCCACCCTCAGCTCCCTTCTGTCAGTTTTGGAGCCCTTGGCACTACAGATACATTTGCTGTATGTTAATGATCCTCTTTTTAGATGCTACACCCCCTTCACCCTGCTAGAGAAGCTGAATTTATTCCCTTTTCCCTCACAGAATGATAGATCCCTTCTGCCTGAGTGTCTCATCAGCCACCTTAAAACAGGCTTTGTGCTGCTTGTGACCTGCTCAACCTTTAATTCCTCCTTTTAAATCCCTTTGCCTTGTTCCCAGCTCGGATACAGCTGGGAAAGAGGGTGGGGAAAGTGGAAACTAGACCCTCTGTGCCCTTTGAATTCATCTCCCTCTTCTGCAAAAGGAATGTGGAGCTGCTCTGGGGGGTTTCTGCTGGGAGTTGTTATTGATGCACAGCTAGAAATGATGAGGAAGCTGCAGCAATTCATGTGTGAGAAGGGAATCTATTTTGATACAGAAATACCCATTACTGTGTGCTTAAACTAACCCCTGAGCAGTTCTGTGCTCTTAAGTGAAGGAGATCAGCACTGGAAGAAAGAGGCAGGAGGAAACAGGGGAAGGTTTCAGGTTGAAAGGGCAAATCTTGTTCCTGGTTGAGATGCCTGAAATGAGGTTGTGCAGAGAAGGGTTTGGGGAATGAGAGGAGCTAGGAAAAGCTGCTTGGAGTAGCCATTTGGTTCTGGGACATGAGTGGAAACCCTGAAAGGCTTCAAGACTTTGAATCTCTCATGTCAACAAGGACATTTGAGGGATTGGAGAGTGTCCAGGGAAGGGAATGGAGCTGGGGAAGGGGCTGGAGCACAGGGAGCAGCTGAGGGAGCTGTGAGGGCTCAGCCTGGAGAAAAGTTGGCCCAGGGTAACCTTCTGCTCTCTCCAGCTCCCTGCCAGGAGGCGCAGTCAGGTGGGGTCAGGCTCTGCTCCTAGGGAACAAGGGACAGGACAGAGGAAACAGCCTCAAGTTGTGCCAGGGGAGGTTTAGGTTGGATATTAGGGAAAATTCCTTCGGGAAAAGGGCTGTCAGGTGTTGGCACAGCTGCCCAGGGCAGTGCTGGAGTCACCATCCCTGGAGTGATTTAAAGGCCATGTGGATGTGGCACTTGGGGACATGGTTAGTGGTGAACATGGTGATGGTGCTGAGTTGACAGCTGGACTTGATGATCTTAAAGGTCTTTTCCAGCCTTAACTATTCTGTGATTCCATGATCCTGCAACCTCCTGCACTTCACCTCAGGGAGGAGCTTGGACAGTGTCCTCCCAGCATCAGGGCTGGAGGACACCCATGGGGAAGGGCCCAAGGTGAGTGGGGCAGAGTCAGGAGTGTGTTGCGTCTCCAACAACTCTTCTTTCCATTGCCTGAGGGATTTTCTCCCTCAGGAAGGATCCAGCACCTCCTGCCTTGTCATATATCTGCCTCAGCTGTAAGTCTGGGGATCTCTCTTTTTTTTTTTTCCCTACCACCCACACTTGTCCTCTCCTTTTTCCTTGTGCTAAATTTTTACCTTCATCTACTTCTTCCTTGACCTTTCTACTTTTATTTCTGCTGTAGCTGATGTTAATAATTCCAAGTGACAAACAACCACTGGGCCATAGCCAAGGAGCTTATTTAAAATCTCAGGGTGAAGCTGCCCCAGGGAGATGAGACAGTGATCTTATCTCATCCCTAACAATTCTGCCAGCTGATACATCCCCACAGCACACTTGGAGAAAACCTGGATGCTGGTGGCTTAGATGAGTGCACTCTTCCATGGGTACAAACTGGCTGATGGCTCAGAGAGTTGTGGGGAATGGAGCTAAATCCAGTTGGGGTTGGTCACTGTGATGTTCCCCAGGGCTCAGTGTTTAGGCAGGTCCTGTTTAACATCTTTATGGATGATCTGGATGTGGGGAGTGAGTGACCCTCAGCACATTTGCAGGTGACACCAGGTTGGGTGTGAGTATGGATCTGCCGGAGGGTAGGAAAGCTCTACAGAGAGACCTGGACAGACTCAGCAATGGACTGAGAACATCTGTATGAATGTCAACAAGGCTCAGTGCTGTTCCTGCACTGGGGACACAACAACCCCATTCAGCTCCAGGCTGGGGGTGGAGTGGGGAGAGATGTGTTGGTCGCAAAGGACTTGGCAGTGCTGGTGGCAGCAGCTCAGTGTGAGCCAACAGTGTGCACAGGTGGCCAAGGAGGCCAAGGGCATCTTGGCCTGGCTCCAGACTAGTGTGGCAGCAGACCCAGGACAGTGACATCCCCCTGGACTTGGCCCTGGGGAGGTCACACCTCAGTGCTGTGTTCAGCTTTGGGCCCTCACTGCAAAAAGGCCATTGAGGCACTGGAGTGAGTCCAGCCAAGGGCAATAAGGGCAGGAAAGGGCTAGAGCACATGAGGAAGGGCTGAGGGAATTGGTTTTGGTTAGCCTGGAGAAAAGTCTTAGGAGTGACCTCATGGCTCTCTCCAACACCCTGACAGGGGTTGGAGAGAGGTGGGGGATGTCTCTCCTGCTGTGGCTGCAGGGAGAGGATTAGAGAGAATGGCCTTGAGCTGAGAGAGGGGAGAGGCAGAGACAATGTTAGGAGAAATGTTTTCCCTGTTATGGTGTTCAGTCACTGGAATAGGGAATTGCCCAGGGAGGGGATGGAGTCACCATCCCTGGAGGTGTTTAAGGCGTGTCTGGATGTGGCACTGGAGGATATGGTTTAGGGTTTAGGGGTTACAGCAGTGGCACATTAATTGTTGGACTTGATGATCCTAGAGGTCTCCTCTAACCCTGGTGCTTCTCTGATCCTATGAAAGTTTTCCCTTCCTTTCCCCTCAGGATATGGCTGTCAGCAGCCCAGCAGACAATGTAAGCAGCTGAGTGATGTGTTTAATAGGCAGGATGCAGCCAGGAGACAAAACCCCCAAGACTTGAATCTCTCAATTATTAAATTTCCAAAGGGAACAAGCCATCTTTGGCCAGAAAGAAGCCAAATGAAACCTCCTGGGGAGCTCCTAACTCACTGCCACTCTGCTGTGAATTGTTGCTTCAATTCTTATTTTGCTTGTCACCACTCTCAATTATTTTGTTTAAAAAAAAGGACCTAAAATAGATTTATATTTCTCAGATTTTATTAGACAGTAAAAAAGAGGAGTCTGAGCTGCAGCACTTAAATAATTGATGCCATTTGCTAGAGGTGCAAGAAATCCTAAACTAAAACTAAAATGCATGGATTGGAAAGAAAAGCCTTTGGCTCCTTAGTGTTTTTCTTGCCCACTGGTTTTGCTGACTACAATTTTAACATATATATTCAATAGAGAAGTTTCAGCCCCATCACAAAACTACTTATTACCATCAAATTCTACCCAACAATTCATAACTGGAGTTGATCTCTGCTTTGATTTCATGGTGCTGCAGCAGAACTGGAGGAAGCAGTGGGTGGATGCTTTGATTTCATGGTGCTGCAGCAGAGCTGGAGGAAGCAGTGGGTGAAGTGCCTGAAGAGGTATTTGTTGTAGGTAGTTGTTCTTAAGCATTAAGCAATGATGTTGCTTTTTCATGCAGCTTTGAAAATCAATATGTTCCCCTACAGTTCCTCCAAGTCTGTCATTAGGTCTCAGTTAAACAGTCTTTGTGCTTTGCTGGGCTTAGCAGCCTTGAGCTGCCTCATATTCAGTCACAGAGTCACAGAATCAAGTTGGAAGGGACCATAGTGGCTCATCTGGTCCCACCTCTCTGCCTGAGCTGGGTCAGCCCAGAGCACATGGATCAGGATTGTGTCCAGATGGTTCTGGGATATCTCCAGTGAAGGAGAATCCACAACCTCTCTGGGCAACCTGTTCGGTGCTTGGTCACTGCACACAGAAGAAATTCTTCCCCGTGTTCAGGTGGAACTTCTTGGGCATCAGTTTCTGCTGTTACCTCATATTGTATTGGTTTGCAGTGCTGAAAAGAGCATGATCATCCTCTTGACACCTCCTTCAGGTACTTGTATACATCAGTGTGGTCCCTCCAAGTGTCTCTTCTGAAGGCTGAACAGCCCCAACTCCTTCAGCCTTTCCTGAGGTGCTCCAGTCCCTTTAGCATCTTTGTTGTCCTCCTCTGAACCTGCTCCAGGAGCTCCATATCCCTCTGGCCCTGAGGACCCCAGAACTGGACACAACACTCCAGCTCTGCCTCACCTGTGAGGTTGGTGAGTCACTGGCACAGGTTGCCCAGAGGAGCTGTAGCCACTCCATCCCTGGAATGGGGAAGAAGCAAATGTTCCATACTGTGCTTCAAATCTACACCTCCCTGTCCACAGAGCTTAGTGCCTGATTTAATTTGCAGGCAGGAATAATTTATTCCTCCTAAATACATATCCTATCTCTCACTCTTGTGAACATCCTTCCTATTGTAGCTCCCCTTGATAAGTTCTCAGTCTTTGACATGTCTCAGGGCAATGAGCTGCACAGTTAATTATCTATTGTGAAAGCCAATTACAATAAACCAAACACAAAGCAGGCCCTGCTCTGCCCAATCTTCTTCATTAGGCTCCAATCTGATGTGTGTCAATAGAGTATAGCTCACTCCAAGCTGGAGTCAACATTCTGAGCACACTCAATTGGCCTCCAGTTTGCTTAATGTGATGTTCTCAGATTTCATCTCCTTCTAGACACCACCTGAAAATCTTGTTGCTGTTTCCCAAGCCTCTAATCATTCTATTTGCTGTTCTACAATCTCCTCTAGCTTTACCTTATCCTTTCTAAGTTCACTTTCCATCAGAGTTCAAGCCAAGGTCTCCTTGCTCATAGATGCATTGTCATTGCTCAACTGCTATTTTCTTTTGCTTGTTGGGTTTTTTTTAGGCCACAACTTCCTAGGACACTAAAAGAATTGCACAGATCATAGGACACAAAGCTTAAAGGAGCCTCAGGAGATCATTTAATCTCTCACTTGAACTGAAGCACAGGCAGGGATCAACCCTTAATAGATGGATTAATAAGGTTCTTTCCTGCAATATCATTGTCCCTGGCCTGTTCCTGTGCTTCTTCCCCTCTAGATGGGGAAGGTTTTTCTTATTATATTACTGAAATATCATTTATGCAAGAACAGCTGTTCAGTTTTGCTCTTTCACCCCATACAAGATGGACAGAGAGTTGCTATTCCTCCTTCTAATTGGATTTATATTCTTGGGGACCTTTATGTCTTCTCTCACTTCTCTTTTCTAGAATGGAAAACTTACCAATTCCTCTGATTTCCTGATTTCTCCACGTGGAACC
>NW_008657984.1:8956-19374 GCF_000695815.1 Acanthisitta chloris | reverse complement strand
ATATTAAAGCCCATGGACAGGAAAAGCCACAGCACTAAGCTGATGACCTCTCATGTCTTAATGAAGACAGGCTGAGAGAGTTGGGGCTGTTGAGCCTGGAGAAGAGAAGGTTGTGTGGAGACCCCAGAGCAACCTGCCAGGAGCTGAAGGGGCTCCAGGGAAGCTGCAGAGGGACTCTTGGGTAGGAACTGCAGGGACAGCACAAGGAGCAATGGGGAGAAATTGCAAGAGGGAAATTGAGATGAGATCTTAGGCAGAAGTTTTCCCTGTGAGGGTGGTGGAGACACTGGCATAGGTTGCCCAGGGAGGCTGTGGCTGCCCCATCCCTGGGAGTGTTCCAGGCCAGGTTGGATGGGGCTTGGAGCAACCTGGTCTAATGGAAGGTGTCCCTGCCCATAGCAGGGGGTGGAACTGGAGGAACCTTAAGGTCCTTCCAACCCAAACAACTCTATGATTATTCTTTTAATAGTATCATATCTTTGAAATCAGCTTTGTGGTAGACTCTGAGCTTGGGCTGTGCTGCATTGCTGCTAATGAGCTCTTACCCATATTGTATTTGTACATCTGATTTCTCCTTCACCAAAATGTATCTGCAGGAAACTTGGCTTCAGCCATGGAGTTTCTGCTCCCATGTTCCTTGGCAGCTCCTTTGTTGCTCCCTGCTGCAGATTGCTTCCCTTACACAGAGACTGCCAGCCCTACTGGTGGGGCTGTGCTGGGAACCAGAGCAGAGCTGCACCAGGAGGGATATAACACTTTACAAATAGAGAAGAGGTATTTTTACTCTGAGTTTTCTTGGGAAGCTATTTTGCTATGCAGTCTCAGAAACAGTTGATCATCACACCTCAAAGGGCAGTAGCAAACCCATAGTAAGGCAGAAAGTAGCAGGGTGGAGGTGGGGAGAGGAGTGGGAAGTTCTCCAAGCAGCTTTGATGACAAGGGTGAGCTCACCTGCCTGAATCCCAACAGGCTGAGCTGTTTGCCTTTGTCTCTGTTGAATTTGATTGCATTTCTTTTGGGTCATGCCTCCAATTCATCAAGATCATGTTCAGCTCTGATCCCACCTCCAGAGCACTTTGAAATCTTCCCTGTGTTTGTGTCTCAGAACCTCAGGAACAATTCCTGTCTGTTATCTCCTCTCTGAACTCTTGAGAGAGGCTGTGAGTGAACTGTACAGAAAGCTGAGAAGACTCCAGAGGTCACAGCATTAAATAGCATTGTGCAATTCACATCTCAATGCTGGAAAATGTTTGTCATATTTACAAAGCTCACGGGGTGCTAAGGTTACCAATCATCTGCCAGAGCAGGCAGGGAACACTTTAGTTGAGTTGTGAGGATTCCCTGCCAAGAACATGGGGAGAGGTGGCACCCTGGTGTGACAGAGATGTTCCCAGGAGATATAGGACACAAGGGCTGAGGCAACTCCATCACTGAAATTCTGGAGGTCCAGGATGAACGCACAACTCCTCCAACTCCTTCCCAGGCCTAATTCTCTAGGAAATACTGAGTAAAGGAAGAAAATTTGATGGATCATCTAAGTGTCATCATGGGGTTTGGCCTGTTGGAGCCTATTGCCCCATAACAGTTCCCTGCAGTGCACAGCCCGTTGTGAGTTTTATGAGGTGAAAATAGCCATTTCCCTCGTAACTCAACACTAATTCAGTTGTGGTTTTTTTACTACTCATCTTTCTAACTCAACACTAATTCAGTTGTGGTTTGTTTCACTACTCATCTTTTGTGTTCCTAAACTTGGTAAATATTCCTCCAACCCCTCCCCTGATGTTAGATGTATTCACTCTGCTTGACTGGTGACTCTGGTGCTGCTGGAGCAGCAGCCTGGAGTGCTGCAGAAGGCACAGGCAGCCCAGAGGGATCACCAGGAATAAGGTTCAGACAGCTCTGTGGTGAGGAGGTGCATTTTGCCAATCTCCAGAAGGTCAGGGCAAGGTCTGCATTGATAAGGGCAAGGTTTGAGGAGGGCATGAGGCCAAATCCACTCAGTTTGCACTGAGCAGGCATCAGGGTCCATCTCTCCTGTCAGGACACTGCCTGAGATGGAAGAATGTTGCTGTGTTCTACCTTCAAAGCTCTAAATCAGGACTCCTGAGCAGCACACAGGGCAGGCCAGAGCCTCCAAGATGGGCTGTGACCCACCCAGGGTTAGTGTTTTCACCCAAGGGATGTTCTCAGAGCTGTTTATCCACCCTGGTAGTTTCCTGCAGAACCTATCTCATGGTTTCATAGTGAGTTAAGGGGTTGGAATGGAGCTTAGAGATCATCTAGCCCCAACCCCCTTCCCTGGGCAGGGACACCTCCCACCAGAGCAGATTGCTCAAGGCTCCATCCAACCTGGCTGTGAACACTGCCAGGATTGCTCAGGGTCCCATCCAACCTGGCTTTGAATAAGAATCAGGTTGAGCATCTCCCAGACATATAGCTGTAGCTCACACATCCCTTTCCCAATGCTGGAACATGGTTCAGCTTCTGCTCTGTGGCTTCAGCCTTTGCCTATTAATGCACAACTTGCCTTCAGGGCATGTGTTAGTATCAGAGTGTGTGAAGGGTTGGAATGGAGTTTAGAGATCATCCAGCCCCAACTCCCTGCCCTGGGCAGGGACACCTCCCACCAGAACAGGTTGCTCAAGGCTTTTGCCAACCTGGCTTTGAACACTGCCAGGGCTGAAGCATCCACAACCTCATCTCCCATGTGGGACTATGTCAGAGCCAAGATAGATCACATCTCCCACTTTCCCCACCCACCAGACCAGTTATTGTGCCAAGGAGAGGAAATTAGAGTGTTTCAACATGAATTGTTTCTTGTCAAATCCATGTGGGCTCCTATTTTATTCCCTTATTATCCTCCAGGTGCTTATAAACCACTGCTTAACTGCTTATTCCAGTGTTTTTCCAGGCCCTGAGGTTAGACTGACCTGTCTGTTTTTCCCCAGGTCCTCAATTACTCCTGTTGAGTGGCAGATGTTATCCTTATTCCCTCCTTGTCCTGTGGGATATCACTCTGTTCTCTCACAGGTAAAGGCTGAGCTCCTCTTTTCTTCCTTTCTCCAAATTAATTGCCTCAATGATTGTTAAAACTTTACATTTTCTTTGTAAGAAAATACTTAAAGCTTTCTCCATATTATCTATTATTTACTCTGGGGGGGATTATCCAAGGATTGATTGCATTTTCCTATTCAGACACGATACTACAGCGAAGGATTTGTTTCATTTTCAGTCTTCATTGCATTTCAGACATTCTGCTAAGATATTTTAACAGGTAGTTGCCACTCATGATATGTTTCTTCTCTTATTTCCAAGTCATTGAGAATTACCCAATGCAGAACAAGATTCTGCTATTACAATTAGTTCTTTTTCCTCCTGCATTAAGGCCTTTTCTTAGGCATTTTTTGGAAATGTTGATTTCCTTCATTCCTTTTTTTTCTTGTGCTGTTTTCCCATGAACTCATATATGCCCAATTTCTTGACTTTCCTTCCTTAGAGTTTCCATTACCAAGTGTCTTTTATTCCAAACCCACATTTCTAGCTCAGGAGTAATTGGAGAACGAGTTGCTGGAAGGTGTATTCCATCTCCTGCATGCAGCTATTTCTGTCCAGACATCTTGCAATGACCTCTAGGCTCAAACTCTCCAACTTCATGTCCACACCTACTAATTTCTCTTGCTTATGCACCTCCAGATAGTCAATGATATTGTGGCATTCCACATCAGCTTCCCTCTCAGTTTGCTCTCTCCAGTAAATAACTGACAAGTCACTCTAGTAACTCTTCAGAGGAGGAAAAGAGATCAAATATGTACAAAACAGTTGAATATAACAAACCCTTCTGAAAGGCAAAGAATTAAACCTGCAGCTCTTGCTGCTGATGGATTTAGCTGCTGGGAAATGAGGTGATTTACTATGATTTGCACTCACTACCTGCAGCAGCCTCAGACTTTTACTTGGTGTTTCAGTGGCTATCCTGGGGGCAAGGCATGGCCACAGGATGCTCCTGCTCACAGCATGAGCTACTGCAGATGCAAAGGAGGCTAAAAACAAAGGGAGAATAGCCTAAAACCAAAGGAAAAATAGGGAATACCTCTCCAAGGAGCCCTTTTAGGCTCTGATTTGCAGCACCTTAAGATGTGTCTTAAGATGTGTCCTTATATTTAATGAATCCTTTGAATAACGGTTTCATCCCTGGCTTTGCTCCTTTTTTTTTTGAGGATTCCCATGGAATTTCAGCCTCTGCAGCATTCAGTGATGGAGAGACTCTAGTTTTTGCTCTGATGGCCTTCAGGCTTCCAGGAGTATCCCACCCTGATGCCTCTTGTCTCCCATACTACAGGGAAACCCTGTCCATTTAGCCTCAGATTTTTCCTTGGTGTTTCAATGGCTTTCCTGGGGACAAGGCATGGTCACAAATACTCCTGTTTGGAGCAGGAGCTACAGCAGATGCAAAACAGGTTAAAAACAAAGGAAGAACAGGAAATATCTCTCCAAAGAGCCACTGTAGGCTCTACTCTAATTTGCAGCACCTTAAGGAAGATATGTCCTTGTCTCTAATCCTTTGAATAGCTGTTTCATCCCTGGCTTTGCTTCTTTGGAGGATTCCCATGGAATTTTAACCTCTGCAGCATACAGTGATGGAGAGTCTACAGTTTATCCTCTGATGGTTTTGAGTCTCCCAACAGCATCCTATCCTTGATGCCTCTTGTTCCCCATACTGCAGTGAAACCCTGTCCATTTAGCCTCTTTATCCCCCACTCCACTCCCAAATCTGCATGATTTTCCTCTCACATTTCATTTCTAAATGAAATGATCTCCTGTGCTCCTTATCCCAGACTTCTGATCACATTCCTCCCTCTGACCCTGACCCCTCCAGCCTTTCTGATGACACAGTGTTCAGGAGAAATACACCATGGATTCACTGATTTCAGCTTGGCCTTCTTTTCCTTTCTTTTCTTGCCAGCACCCATTTCCTTCCTCTCTGATCAAGCTGATATTTCCACAGGACCATCTGTTCCAAACCACCCAATCTCTTTTGATCCACTGACTTGCCCAACTCTTTGCTGGAACAGCAAACTCAAAGCCCATCATTGTGGATGGAAATGTAGAGCTCTTGGCCTTATGCTGCAGAATTCCATGTGTACCTCTGCCAAATTCCAACTGTCACTCTCACAGCTAGTCACTCTTGGCACATTTAGCTGTGATGATTTGCAGTCAACTCTTTGCAGTCCTGAATCACATCACATTGTCAGTGCTATCACTTCACCATTCATGGTACTCTCAGCTCAGTCCCAACACTCCTGAGGCCCTGCTGACCTCCCTCCAGCTGACAACTTGTCTTCTCATCTCTTAAGTAGCTCTTTCTGTCAGGAATAACCATTTTATCCTCTGGTGGCTACAGTTTTTCAGCTAAAGGTCCCTTCTGGAAGGGCTGTGGAAATCCAAGGAGTGATAATAGGCCTTTGGCATACAGATTTTTACAAAATGAGCTCTTTTTTTTCCAAATAAACTTTTCACAAGGACATGTAGTAATAGAACATGAGAGAATGGAGTTCAGCTAAAGGAAGGTGGGTTCGGATTAGGTATTGGGAAGGAATTGTTCCCTGTAAGGGTGCTGAGGCACCACTGGCGCAGTGTGCCCAGAGAACCTTGTGGCTGCCCCAGCACTGGGAGTGTTCCAGGCCAGGTTGAATGAGGCTTGGAGCAACCTGAGCTAGTGGAAGGTGTCCCTGGCCATGGCAGGGGGGGGAATGAGATGAGCTTTAAGGTCCTTCCAACCCAACCCATTCCATGGCTTTCCACTGCCAGAGGGCAGGGCTAGATGGGATATTGGGAAGGAATTGTTCCCTGTGAGGGTGCTGAGGCACTGGGCACATGTTCCCCAGAGCAGCTGTGGATGCCCCAACCCTGGGAGTGTTCCAGGCCAGATTGGATGGGACCTGGAGCAACCTGGAAGGTGTCCCTGCCAGTGGCTCTTTACCACCCTATTCTCCAGATCTCTTTAATTCCTGCCTTTAGAAGTGTTTAAATTCTAATCCTATCTAAAGCATTAAATCCTCTTACACATACTTAGTGCTCCCATTGCCTGTACAAAGCTCTCCTGACTACAATAAGCACTGAATATTGCTTTTACATAGGCGACTTAGTGCTTAGCATTTGTAATTCAGAGGTTTTGTCAGGTATAAAAGTGTCTATAATATCCTTTAATTGAAACTAGTTCTTTTAGTGTGTCTCTATGCCCAATATTAGGGTTTGAAGTTGGCTAAGGGTGAGATTTTGGGGTAGTTTATTCCTTTCCTACTTTCAAATGAGAAATTTGAGCTTTGTCTATTTTTGTTATATAGATAGGTTTGGGGTTGGTTTTGTTGTGGGTTTTTCCCCCATTTATTACTTCTACATTTTCATTTGCTTCTGTTTTCTCTCTATTTCAAGGGAATCTCATCCTCCTAAATCAAGACCTAGTGCCTTCATTGCTTTCCACCACGGAAAGGGAAAACCAGCCCAATATTTTCTTCTGCAGGTAGCTCAGACACCTGTGTAAGGAATGATGTACAATCTGATGACAGGAGCCTGTGTTTAATAGCCAAGTTTTCCTCTTACACCTGAGGCTGTAACTTGGATATCAGAGTGATCTGCACACCTGGGTCTGCCCATGCTGGAGATGACATCAGCATCACTAGAAGCAGCTGATTTTTGGTACTATCATGATATCTATATCATTTTTCACTCTGCAGAGTATCTATTCTTCATTCCTTTCCAGCCCCTTACCATCTGATAACCAGATTTCTCTTGTTCAGCTAAGGGTGCACTTCTAACCATATCTTCTGCTTTTCATCTTGCAAAATCAAAGTAGTTAATCTTCATTCTTGGGCCTCATTTGACTGATAAAACCCTAACTTCTTTGAGTGCACCATACAGGCTGGGCACTGACCTGCTGGAGAGCAGCTCTGGGGAGAAGGCCCTGGGGTACAACAAGCTGTCCCTGCCCAGCAGTGTGCCTTGGGGCCCAAGAGGCAAATGGGATCCTGGGGGGCATTAGGAAGAGCCAAAGGAGTGTGACAGCAGGGGAGGGAGGGGATTCTCCCCCTCTGCTCTACTCTGCTCAGACCCACTGGCCCCAACAGCAGAAGGACATGCAAGTGTTGGAGCAAGGCCAGAGGAGGCCACAAAGCTGCTCAGAGCACTGGAGCACCATTCTAACACCTTCACATACTATGAAACTATAGAGGATTTTCTTCTCTGCAGAGAACTTCCCACCCAGAGTCCTGTGCTCCATCCTGGGCCTGGTGGGCTCAGTCTGTACCCCTTTGCTTTGAGGTGCTCTGAAGTTTTGTTAGCAGTTTGGTGCTCCTTGTCCCCAAAGACAAAATTTGAACTAATTGCTGTTGAAGGAAATAGTTTCCCTTTTAGCCATGGGATTTATTTCTGGTTAAGATTACAGGAAAAATGGACAAAGAAAAGTCTCCATGGCATTAGCAAGGTTCTAAATGGAGGTACCAATTCCTTTCATTATTGATAACAAAGTCATCTTCCCCAGAATAGCAAATGAGGCAAGATTGGCACTTGGAGCTGAGCCCCTGATTATTGTCTGTGGAATCTATTACATTCTATTATTTCTCCCTGATAGAACTTTAAATCATCTTTCTTAACTGCAGACAGTTGGTACTTATTCCTTCCACAGAGCAATTGGGTGTTATTTTAGTACCTTTTCCATTCTTGTTTATTTTTCTATGTTGTTTTAATTACCACAGCACAGAATGTTCCAGAAGTCTGAAGGCAAAGTGTTTAGCTGAGCTTTGGGCCCTCCCAGACTTTTGGAAGAACTTAAAGTAATGAGTAAATTATTAACTAGCACTAAGGGAATTCATAATTCATCAGTATTGATGTTTCTACCAATGGCTGCTGAGGAGGAAGGAGGTGGAAGAGGATGGTGTTGGTCAGCCAGTTGGGAAAGCAAAGTCCCTGTAGGGCTAGGGAGGTGGGAGGAGTGAGTGGACCAGGCAGGAGAGCTGGAATGTGCTTTGGGATGAGAGCAGTGTTCTGCTCCGGAAAGATTTAGAGGGAGGTGTACATCATTGGGAGGGGAAAATGCAGAGTAGATACACTTAGAGCTGCTGGAAATTAGAAACAGAGTTTATGGGAAGAGCTGGAATGAAGAGAGGATCCAGGGAAGCCTGTAAAGCTGAGGGAAGGGAATAAGGGTCAAGAGAAGACACCCTAAGAGGACTTGGCAACTACAACTTGCAGCAGTTCAGTACGAGGTCAGGAAACTGGAAGGGCAGTGGTGACAGAGCAAGACTTGTGGGTGGACACAAGTCCTCCTGTGGCTCTTTCATGGCTTGCACAGGTTAATTTTGCATCAAACCTCACCTGAGCACAGGTCAACACCTCCCAGATTTCTCTGACTTACTATATTAATGCCAATACCTCAATATTTTGTCCCTCCAACTAGTGGAACAGAGTCCCTGGTGCCCTTTCTGTCTATCACATCCTTCCTTGCTCATCCCTGCTGCAGGAGGACACTTTTCATCTGGTGTTGCTTCTTATGTCCTGCCAGGCAGGAGCTCCAAGAGACTCAATTCAAATGATTGATATAAAAGTGCCTAAAGATCTCTCCTTAGCAGGTTTTGTTTTCAATTAGCTCTTTAATAAAGTTCTTCTCATTGACAAATCCCCTTTTTCCCTCAACTCACACCCCCAGGAAGTTCTACCACCACCAACTCTTGATCTATTAGAAGCACTTTTAGCTCTTTCTGCAATTAATTAATCCAATTTGGATCAGAGAGATTATAGATGGTTTTATTCCTCACTTGATAACACTTCATTCTTCCTCAGCACTTCCAATTTTGCCCAGTAATAGGAGATAGAGGAGGCAAATCAGGAAAGGCTCATTGGAAGTGCTCATAGATCCTGATTTAGGAGCAGAATTGCTGCTCTCGCTGCAAAATTAGGGACAGTGAGAAATTCTCCTTCTTGCCTCAACAGGATGACATTTATGACAAAAAATTGTGCTCACCAAAGGAGCAAATGGTTGAGTTTTATGTTCAGAGGCTGCACAAAAAAACCTAAGAAATAAGAGAAAAGAAGAGAGATGTGAACTTTAAGCAAAGCTTTATGGGTCACATTATCAGAAGTTACCTTCAGAAGAGCTGAATGGATGTTTCAGAGCTCTGATCCCAAATCTGCACTTGAACTCAGAGCTGTTGCTTCTCTTCAATCACAAGCTAATCAATAACATTTGTGTAACTTCCTTCTACCTCCCAGGGCCTGGGAAACCTCTGCAAACATCCATCACACCAAGGAACTGTGCCATAGGAGGATTCTTTCCTCATGCTCTGCTCCCCCTCCACCTGCCTCAGGAATCAGCTGCTCCCCAGGACTCCCTGCCCAGTGAGTCCTGTCACCAAGTGCTGGTTCCACTGCTTTGCCTTGAAGCTGGTGTGGAGCAATGGGAGGAACAGAGTCCATGGGGGTTTCAGATGACACTGTGCTCAGTGGACTTACCAACTGAACCCTCCAGCTGGACTCACTCTCATGGTTGAGGATATTTGTTGAGGATATTCCTTGTGTCACTTGCCAATATCTGCACAAACAGTGGAGAAGGAGGAAACAGTTGAGTGAGAAAGGTTCTCCACTGCCCTGTCCTTCCTTCTCCTCAGCTGCACTCACATAACTATCTGGTCATGTATTTGCTGGGGAATTTCCCATGATGGCAACTTCAGACTTCCAAGAGGCCTCACAGCCCACAAGAACTAAGCTACAAGTCAACTTGCAGCACTCTTAAACTGAACAGAGGCCAAAAGTACTTCACTCAGATCTCTGAGGAAGCCCCAAAGTAGTCTAAGAAGTGGTTTGGTCTAGGAGTCAGATACCAGCCAAGGGTTGTAAAACAATGGCACAGGCTGCCCAGGGCAGGGGTGGAGTCACCATTGGCTGGACAGCTGCACGCAGAGAGTTGTGCTCAGCAGCTCAGTGTCCATGTGGAGGCCAGTGAGGAGTGTCCCTCAGAGGTCAGTGCTGGAGCTCACACTGTTTGACATCTTTGTGGTGACATGGACAATGGATTGAGTGCACCCTCAGCAAGTTCACTGACCACACCAAGCTGTGTGGGGCAGTCACAGCTGGAGGGAAGGAAGGAGCAATCCAGAGGGACCTTGCCAAGCTGGAGAGGTGGAACAGTGCAAACCTCATGAACTTCAACAAAATTAAGTCCAAGGTCCTACAGGTGGGTCATGGCAATCCCAGGTACCTACAGGTTGAGTGGGGAAGGAATTGACAGCGGCAATGAGGAGAAGAACTTGGGGGTTATGATGATGCCAAACTCCCCCTGAGCTGCAGGGTGAGCTCAGAGCCCAGAAACCAACCCAGGCCTGGGCTGCAGCCAAAGGAATGTGGCAGCAGGTCAAGGGAGGTGATTC
>NW_008657984.1:8004-8573 GCF_000695815.1 Acanthisitta chloris | reverse complement strand
CGGGGAGGCTGTGCCTGCCCCAAGCCTGGGAGTGTTCAGAGCCAGGTTGGATGAAGCCTTGAGCAACCTGTTGTGGTGGGAGGTGTCCCTGCCCAGGGCAGGGGTTGGAAGTAGATGGTCTCTAAGCTCCATTCCAACCCCTAAAATTCCATAATTCTATGATCTTTGAAAGTGCTCAAACGATGTACGGATGTGGCACTTGGGGACATGGTTAATGGTGGCCTTGGCAGTACTGAGGGAGTGGTTGGACTCAGTGATCTTAAAGGGCTTTCCAAACCTTAACATTTCTTTGTGTGATTTCAGGTGTAACATCAAAGCCTTAGTCTTCCACATACTCCCACTGGAGTGAGGTGGGGACAACCCAGTCCTGCCTGAGTTCCAGCACACCTCTGTGTCCTGTGACTGCTCCTGCTCTACCAAGCTGAGAGTGTCAGAAAATTATCTAAGGCAATAAAGCCATAAACCCACTGGAAATGGAATTGACAAAGTGGCATTAAACTTAGGAAGTTGATTTCATTTTTCACTTCTGAAGACTTGTAGCTCTGCTCAGAATCAATTAGAACCAGCCT
>NW_008657984.1:0-7981 GCF_000695815.1 Acanthisitta chloris | reverse complement strand
CTGAAGGTTGATTGATGAGGGAGCAGCTTCATCTGCTTGGATCATTGTGGTTGATTGGGAAGGCCTGGGAAGTTTGTTTCCAAAGCAGGAGCAGGACAAATGTACCACAGTGGCTTCATCATTAGCTTCTCCTGACACATCAAAGTGATTCATCCTGGGTGTGATTTCTCTTCCAGTGCTGAAGCTGTGAAGGTTTGCAGTGCACAAGCAAACACAGAGCCAAGGGAAGGTTAGTTCTGAGCAAAGCTGCAAATCACCTTCTCTAGATGAACTTAAGATGGTGAAGGGCCTAGAGGGTGGTGTGAGGAATGTGTTCAGCTGGAGCAGAGGAGACTGAGGGCAGAGCTCAGCAGGGTCTGCAGCTCCTCCCGAGGGGCAGTGCAGGGACAGCTCTGATCTCTGTGCCCTGGGACAGGGACAGGATGAGGGAACAGCTGGAGCTGTGCCAGGGGAGGGTTAGGTGGGAGATTAGGCAAAGGTTGTTCCCCCAGAGGGTGTTTGGGCACTGGAACAGCTCCCCAGGGCAGTGGTCACAGCCCCAAGCCTGACAGAGATCAACGAGTGTTTGGCCAAGGCACAGGGTGAGATTGTTGGGGTGTCCTGGGCAGGAGTGGCACTGATGATCCTTGTGGGTCCCTTCCAGCTCAAGACATTCCATGGTTCATCACCATCACTCCCAAGTCCTTCTCCCAGGGCTGCTCTCAGTGACTTCTCCCCCAGCCTAGAGCTGTGTCTTGGATTGCCCTGAATCAGGGGTAGGACCTTTTACCTGGCTTTGTTGAACTCAATGAAGTTGGCATCAAAAATCACGACCCAACAATTTTATTCTGCATTTTCTCTGAGCTCTCCATGCCATAAATCATTCAGCACATTTGCAACACCACATTCCTGGAGTCCATCCTGAATTAATGTGTGCTGGCATCAAGAACCACATTACAAACTCTCCTTCAGCAAAATTTGGACTGTCAGGAGAGCCCAGAGCAGACAGAGCTTAGCAAAATGTCCTCATGGTAGGGTCAAATCTCATCCAGGCCTAGAAATTAAGAATATTTCAAGGCTTTAGTGTCTAAGTACTCAATTAACAAACCCTAATGGACATTGGTGACAAATAAGCACAGACATGGTCCATACCAAATCTCTTCCTGCAGAGAACTCTCCATGTAACATTCCCTGGCTGCTTTTTCGCCATTTCCAGGGTGTTTTATTCCTCTCAAGAGGCTTTAACTTGACCAAAAAGGGATGTTCTTGTTCATGGATTGTGATAGAGCCCAGAATTTCCCTTTTACAAATTACTAGTTTGGGCTGAAAATCAGAGGGTTTGCAGAGGTGCTCAAAGGAAAGCTGCAATTTGGGGCAGTTTAGCCCTGAGAAAAGCAAATATTCAGCCTGAGAAAAGGGGAAAGGCTATTTCATGTAAGAAGAAACAGGCAAATTACAAGGAATTTGAAAAAAAAAGCATTTAGAAGAAGAGTTAACCACCTTAACCTCTAACTATGCCTAAATCCCAGCTGAAAATAACTTCTGATTTCTCTATCCTTCTAGTTGAATATTCCTTTTACACATTTTACCACTGGGAAATGGCTTTGAAACCAGAATAAAGCAGAAATATGTTTCATTTTCATTTGCTTTTCCTTTCTTTTACCTTTAAAAACTTCTTTTTTGAGGGGGGGAGCAGAAAAAATCCTTCAGCTTTCAAGCAGCTGAAACAATACATAAAATAATACGTAAAGAAAACACACTTCTGTGGCAAATTAATCTGTCAGTAAATTCAGTGCAGCCAAACTGAGCAAATCATTGAATGAATCAGGGTATGTTAAGGAGTTGAAACGGAGCTTAGAAATCATCTAGTCCCAATCCCTTGCCCTGGACAGGGACACCTCCCACCAGAACAGGTTGCTCAAGGCTTTAGCCAACCTGGAATGAACACTGCCAGGGGAGCTAGGTGATGTCTGATCTCCATTCCACCACCTTAACATACTATGACACTATGACAAGGACCTTAAAGCTCATCCCATCCACCCCCTGCCATGGGCACGGACAGTTTCCACTAGCCCAGATTGCTCCAAGCCCCATCCAAACTGGTCTGGAACACTTCCAGGGATGAAGCAACCACAGCTGCTCTGGGCAACCTGTGCCAGTGCCTCAGCACCCTCACAGGGAAAGATTTTTTCCCAATACCCAATCTAAATTTACCCTCTTTCAGCTTAAAACCATCCCCCATGTCCTGCATGTGTGTGTTCATCTCCCTCCACTGCCCACTGCTATTTGCACAACATTTCCCAGTGTGACAGTGTTTAGGAAGGCAATAAAGATATTCCAGCAATGATCTGGGATTCTTCTGAGGTTCCCTCTGGAGCAAGTTTTTCCTCCCTCCCTCCCTCCTTGCACTACCCAGTCAATATTTGAGTTGCTAATCAAAACCTCTTTGCTTTGCAGCTTGCCTGACTCTGCTCCACTCCAGAACAACATGTGCCTCGTGTTTCCTTTAGCTTTGCTTATCAGATCTGCAGCCCAAATGAATGGGTAAATCTCTTACAAGCAGAGAAATGAAATGAAAACAACAGCAGTGCCAAGTCCTTTGCAAACACAGGAGTGAAATGAAAAATGCTACTCGCTGGAGAGTCACCCAAGCACATTGAATTATTATCTGTCATGGCCTGTTCTTACATTTGTCCTTTCCCTAGGCTTGATAAATAAGACTTCCCCCAAATTTTGAAGCTGTATCAGGAGTTGCCTAACAGATCCTGTTCATAAATCTTTGGGGCTATCTCTCTGCCTTGCCTTGGCAGCCTAATAGCTCAAAAGTCTTCCAGTTCTTAATGTCTTCCTTTTTCTAACTTGGAAATCTTCCTTTCCTTGACCACAGGCCCAAGGGTCAGGTAGATATGGATGTGGCTGCTGTAGTGGATTTGCATGACCAGGGTTGGGCAGTGATGGGGGCTACAGGGGTGGCTTCTCTGAGAAGCTGCTAGAAGTTTCCCCATGTCCAGCAGAGCCAATGCAGCAGCTCCAGGATGGAGCAGGGACACCTTCCACTAGCCCAGGTTGCTCCAAGCCCCATCCCACCTGACCTGGAACACTTCCAGGGTTGGAGCAGACACAGCTGCTCTGGGGAACCTGTTCCAATCATCTCCCAGCTGGTTCCACAGCCCAGTGAGGAAAGGACTAGTCATCACTGTAATAGCAAAGCTGAGCAAGGTTGGCAGATGCCTTCTGCAGACTGTCCATGGATCTGCTGAATTCACTCAGATCTCTTCCCACAGAGTCCCAGCTGCCCGTGCTGTGGCTGTGCCATCTGGAAATGAAGTGGGACCAAGTAGAATGGGCATTTTTCATAAAATCATAGAACCATCAAGGCTGGAGGAGACCTTTTAGGTCATCAAGTCCAACCATTAACCTCTTATTGCTGTAAGCCCTAAACTGTATCCACCAGTGCCACATCCAGATACCTCTTAAACACCTCCCTGGGCAATATCCCAGTGCCTGAACACCCTGACAGTGGTGGTTAAGGTTGGTTCCAGTCCTTTTGTAGTGTATTTTTTCACTATCAGCTGTGGCCTTGGATGGCTGCAGGGAGAGTGTGTGACCATCTCCCATGCTGTGACAGGCTGTGCCTTTGTCACAGTCCTGCTCTGGAGGACACTGAGGACACCCAAGCAAACCACCTCTCTCTTGCCATGGTTGGATTCATTCCCTAGGGCAGCTCAGCTGTGTGTGCAGTCACAAATATTTCCTGGAGTTACATTTGCTTCTCTAAATCATTTTTACCTTAAAGGTGAAATTCTCTGCCTGACAATTTCCTTTAACAGAGAAACTTTTCCACTCCCAATGTTCCATGTGGATGCAGAGTTTTACACTCCAATATAACTATTTATTCCCTTATTTCTGCCTTTTTGTTTGGAGTGGAAAATAATATCTATCTCCTGTCTCCTCCTGGCTGGAGCTCCATTGTTCCTCAGACATTTATTAGCTTGTCTAGTGGCTTTGCTATTATTCCTCACTGGGTTTTCTCACTTCCTCTGGTTTTTGTTCCCTGACAAAATAACAAAAGCTTTACTTTCCTTGTCTCATTTTTTTCCTTTCTCAGCTTCTCCTTATCACACTCTTTGCTTGTTTCTGTTATCAACATGCTTCTGGCTGCAAATCCAAGGGCTGTGCTCCCAGGCTGTCTGCTGGGCTCTGCCCAGGTGCAATTTCATTTCCCTCTCGTTTCTTAAAGCTCCCAGCTATGTGCTGCTGCTCACTGAGGATAGGAACTCATTCCATACTCCAAACACTGAATCTAGGCATGAAATACTCCTGACAACAGTACAGGTTGCTGATCAACTCTGGGTAAACTTCTGTCCTTAGAGGAAGCTCCATTAGTCACTCTTTTTCTTCACCTACCTATTTGTAGAATCATGGAATGTCCTGAGCTGGAAGGACCCACAAGGATCATCAGTCCCACTCCTGCCCTGCCCAGGACACCCCAACAATCCAATCTGTGCTTGAGAGCATTGGCCAAACACTCCTTGAGCTCTGTCAGGCTTGGGCTGTGATCACTGTCCTTGGCAGTTGTTCCAGTGCCCATACAACCTTTGCCTAATCTCCAGCCTAACCCTCCCCCGACATAGCTCCAGCTGTTCCCTTGGGTCCTGTCACTGGTCACACAGAGCAATGTTGCTGTCCCTCCACTGTCCCTTGTGAGGAGCTGCAGACTCTGATGAGCTCTGCCCTCAGTCTCCTCTTTTCCATGCTGTACAAGCCAAATGTCACCCTCAGCTTCTCCTCTAGACCCTTCCCCATCTTAATGTCCCTCCTTTGGACACTCTGTCATTGCTTTATATCTTACACTGTGACACAAAAACATCTAAGCTTGCTGCAGTGAGGCTAACTGTTACCAGGGTAGAAAACTGCAGGACTCTCCCTGATCTCCAACTTGCAGATAACCAACCCTCCACTGATGCCAGGAGCAGCCCCAAGGAGCAGGACAGGCTGAGCAATTGCCTGTCCTTGCCCATGTGTGAGGCAGCCTGTGAGCTGTGGCCTCAGTGTCACTCCTTGGCTGCTCACTGCAAGCTGAATGCCTTTGGCTGGGCTGAAGGTGGCACCAGTTGCTATCTCCTGTCTGGTTCAATATATCACACTCATGCACACACATCCACATTTATAACCCAAAAGTTCAGGATCCAAGCTCTTTTGGTGGGATTTTTCCTTATCCTAAAATAAGGGAGACAATCCCATCTTGCTCTTTTTAATGGGAAGCATTTTGCTACTAAACCAGTGTGTTCTGTAGTCCCACATGCATCAAGTACACCAGATGGAGCAATCTGGAAGAACTGGAGATCCCTGTTCATTAATTAAACAGTCCATTGAATGGAAATCCATTGAGGACTAGCAGGTACTAAGCTCCCCTCAGAGGCAGTAGTGATGTTCCTGCCCCCCTCAGTGATGTTTTAGCTCTCCTGATTCATGGCTGCTCGTTCTGAAACCACCACTGTGAAGGGTGATACATCCAGCCAGGCACAGAGGAGCATCTAAGGTGGCAAACAACCCATCTTTGGTCCTGTAGATAAAAGACTGAGGGGGCTGGTGAGAATAGAGACAGATATTAAGAAGTGACAACTCAGCTGAGGTTAGGGAATGGGGTACTCATGTCTGGGGGAATGAAGTGCCTGAAACAGCCCCAAGACTATTCCATGTTCTCTGGGTTTGCCTCTCCCAACTGGAGCTGCATTTCCCCTCGCTCAGGGACTGCTAATGTGTGCAGTGCTTATGTGTATGGCTGTGCTTAAACCATGATGGATGGAGGATATAAAGGTGATGGATGAAGTATGTTAATTACACAATTACAGGCAGAGTGCAAAAGGCTGCTAGTAAAAAGGGAAATTACTTTGTAAGCTCATTCTGACTTCTGGAGCAGAGGCAGAAAATGCAAGCTAGGCCAAGACAAGGCTCTGTCAGCAGCAGAACTCTCCTGAAAGCTTATCCAAGCTGATTCCAGTGTGGTTGGATCAGGTGGAGGATGGAAGAGATGGATATTTGCATTTTATGGCCCAGGCTACAAGAGCATTTTATACATGTGATCCCTGGGTTAATCCTGCTGAGGGTGGAAGCTCAGACAGGGGGCAGTGGCTCTGAACACCTTCTGTGGAGGCAGAACAGGAGCTTTGGTTTAAGCATAGAAGGGTAGAATCATAGAACATCCTGAACTGGAAGCAACACACAAGGATCCACAGGACACCCCAACAATCCACCCTGTGCCTGAGAGCATTGGCCAAACACTGTCTGAGCTCTGTCAGGCTTGGGGCTGTGACCACTGCCCTGGGGAGCTGTTCCAGTGCCCAAACACCCTCTGGCGGAAGAACCTTTGCCTAATCTCCATCCTTTGATATGTCAGGAGAAGGTAATGATGAAGCCACTGTGGTACATTTGTCCTGCTCCTGCTTTGGAAACAAACTTCCCAGGCCTTCCCAATCAACCACAATGATCCAAGCAGATGAAGCTGCTCCCTCATCAATCAACCTTCAGACCTGCCTGGAGCTGCAGACCTGGATGAGGTTTCCCCTCAGACTCCTCTTTCCTAGGAGAACACCTTTCTATTCATTAAAATCTAAGTGTATACAATTCAACAGCCATTTCCAGCAGGTTTTGCACTCAGAAATAACCTTAGGAGCTTGAGAGCACAGAGAGCCTGGTGAGGAGTCCTCCTGGGATGAGGAATCCTTGTGGGATGAGGAGCTACCCTGAACTGAGGAGTCCCCCTGGGACCACTATCTGCTCATCCTGGTGTGGAATCTATTCCTCTCACGTCTAGAATTGTTGTCAAGGCTGCGAGTGCCCCAGTTTCTGTAATCAAAGCCTTGCCCAGATTTGCATCCTGAACCACAGATGCTGAGGGAAAGCAGATTACATAATAGGCAGCTTTGTTTATTTGCTTCAACTTCAGCTTCTATTACATCCCAGACCAAACTACCCTTCCCCACCCCCAGCCCCCAAATATAATCAGAGGGCAGCAGGAGAAGCAGGTGCTGTCCTTGTTGGATCTCTATGCCTTGCTCTGAAGGGCAGTGCTGGGGGCCAGGAGAGCAGGAGCTGGGAGCATCCTGGTCCAGGTGGGCTGTGCCACCCCAGTGCAGTATGGCAGGGAGATTCCATGGGAATTAGTATAATCAGAGAGCCTCAGCTCGGGGCTCTGCCAGCAAAATGCAGTTGCAAATTCCCATGCTAATCCAGAGGGCTCAGCCAAAGAATACATTTACATTTCTCTGCTTTCTTTGATCCTGGAGGATCCCCTTAGAGCATGGTGTTATGTTCCCATATACAAAGGGCTTTTATTCCCTGCTGGATTTCACTGTACAGAGGGGCAAAAAAACACCACTGAAGGATTTCACTCACACACACAAAGTTCTCTGGGTGAAAGCACAATGTGGCCATGGAAAGCATCATCCTGGGCTGCATCCCAAGGAGCGTGGGGGTGGGAGGAGCTCCTGATGTGATCCAGGGGGTTCCTAAGAGCTCCCTGTCCCCCTGCACCTGCCTGGACAAGACACAAAGCAGTTTGCTCATCATTCTGCCATAGAGCAGCATGTGATCCTCAGCTGTCAGTGGGAGCCACATGGCTGGGGCTGGCAGAGCAAATCCCTGGATACACTGGCTGTAGGGTGGCCCTTCAAACCTACATGGTCTACAGCTAGATCTAGATAGAGACTATAGAGGTTTGGGATTCCCTCCCTCTCTCTCTCTCTCTATCCATCCACACACCCCACACTTTCTATATATACACTCTCTCTCTATATACTTTATACCCCATCTCTCTATATACATACTATTTATACATACATACACTCTATCTATATACTCTCTAATCTTGTCTATCTCTATCTATATATAATATACATATATACCCTATATATACTATCTATATACTTTACATACATTATCTCTCTCTATATATAATATATATACTCTTTCTCTCTATATATACTTTATTTATCTCCAT
>NW_008657983.1:0-31411 GCF_000695815.1 Acanthisitta chloris | reverse complement strand
CTTTCTTTGGTGCCACAGTGTGTATGTTCTTTCTCTGGTCCCAAGATTAGCAACAGCCTCGGACTGAGCCAGAGCAGCTCCTCACCAGTTTACCCAGACCTTCACTTAGAGCACTGGGACAAGGAGCCTCCAAGGGTGCTGAGCTCATGTCTCCATCCATGGCAACCTGACGCTTCACAGGAGAAAGTTTGGGGAAAAAAATCTGTGGGAAACTGCTGAACTTCTCTAATTCAGATAAAGTAACCATGACTTTGTTTCTTTAAACAAAGATTACTGGATCATACTTATATATTTTTATTGTAGCAAGCCAAGGAGAGAAAATCTGCATCACAGACCCTATGGGAGATTTTAGATACAGGTTTTTTCCCCCTTGGAAAGGAATATTGAAATATTGAATCTCAATGCTTTTGATTCTCATTAAAATTATGAAGTTTATTTGGTTTTCTTTAGGCCAGGTAAAATTTGTTGAAACAACAGCTGAGACTTGCCTCTTTCATGCTGCATCAAGTAATAGCCTGAATTTCGTTTAATTTCTGCCTTTTCCCCTTGATCTCTACCTACAAAATTGAAGACTTTTCACATTAAAATTGCTGTCTCTCTTTCCTCCTAAACGAAGAAAACAAAAAGACAAAGAAGTAACTGATATTGCAGGCAAGATCTCTGCTTTGTCTGAGGAAGAAATGCTACTCGCTGGAAGAACGAACAAACTTACATTAGCTTCAGAATACTGATAAAAACTAAAACCAGCTTTTTCACAGGTTTTGGACAAGGACAAGGATTCAGGAAGTTCAGTCAAATGAACAATTCTTGTATTTTAGCTAATCCAAAGAAATCAAAGTGCTGTTTCTAGTATTAAACTTGAGAAAAATGTTAACCATACTCCGAGTTCAGTCCATTCTGCAGTATTTTCATGCAACGTATTTCCAGTCATTCCACAACAGACTTGGTAGGTGTGTTCAGCTGGTACTAAGCATCATTTTCCCCAGCAGAAAATCCATTTCTGGTTTTATCCAAATGGAAGCCAATAGCCTCTAGAGCAGCTTTTATTTTTCCAGACTCTACTTGTTTCCTCTCTTGTTTCTTCCTTGGAAAGCACCACACTCTGCTCTCTGCTTTAATAAGGCACTGACTTACACAATTTGAAGCAGCCCAAGAGCAGTCTGAAATTAATGACAGTGTCATCCATCCCCTCCCCTGACATCTGAAGATGACACCTTGTGGCAGCTTCTCCTTTAGCACTGTCTTTAAGAGTGATACATGACTGCAATTTCCTTCCATTTAACTAGGACTGTCGACATAACAGCAAGCCTGGGGACTTTTTGGGTTTGCTGGTGCTTTTGATGACACCAGATTTACACCTTTGACACATATGGTAAAATTGGATATTGTGGTAGTAAAACACCCGATTTTGACCTGTTCTGCATTTATGTCTACCATTGTGTCTTCATTTTAGGCAGCACCACTGACAGGTTACTGATTTTTTCAGCATTGTGAGCCCTAGTTTTGTTATCTAAGAGTGAAAGATGCTACATTTGGTTAAATAAACCCATCCTGGGTTTCAGTTGGCCCTTTGGGATCTGCAGCTACACAGTAACGTGCAGACCTTTGATGACAGAGACATTTCTAGAACAAAAACCATGTGGGATATTCACTTCTCCATTGGCTTTTTTTGTCAATAAAGGATAGTGCATTTCACTTGGCTTTCTCCAAAAAAAAAAAAAAATCTTTTTGGATTTGCTGGATTAGGGATATACACAAATGGCCACTGTGAACTGGTTTTTCTTTCATTCCCTCAGTGAACCTTAGAAATTGCACAGATTACCATAAAAGCAGTGGTAGAGTCTAACACTGGCTCTAGAAACAGTGTCTTTGCTAACTGCTTTTTACCCATGCTTTATTCATCATTCAGTGACGGTTTAAATTTGCATTTCAGCAGTCTCACATGCTTCCTAATGGTTTCACAATTGAAATGCCTTGCTTTTCTGTTACCTGCTGTTGATTGCTTCAAGGGGGTTTAATTTATTTAATGACTGTGAATACAGACCATAATATGAAATAACTTTTCATGTTCAGCCCAATGTAAATTTCTGTTAAAAATAAACATGAAAGCCGAAACATCACAAGAGTACATCATACACTGGAGCAGCTATGTTAAAATTCTAACTGTATCGTGAGCACAGATGAATCAAGAGCAACTGCAACACCTCTTCCCTGAACGTGTTGCATATACTTTCTTTTTCCTTCATACATGAACCTAGAATAATTCAGAGTCTTTACATCTCAATGGGTAGGGAAAACAGCATTTTGAAGTGAATTTCCAAACATCACTTTGAGTTTCATTTCAGAAAGACAGGCAGTAGATATTTCAGCAAAGTTCTGCTTAACTCACTCTGTAAAGAAGGGCAAAGCAAATCAATTCTGATGTCTGAAAAATTTCCTGTACACATGAACTTTCAAAAGTCCACGTGTCTTTCATTTTTGTCTATATGAGACTCTTAACACTTTTACAAGCATTTTCTCTGACATAATTTTTTTCTGAATGCACCTCACTTCATGCTATAAATTCAATATGATCCTCAGCACCTTTATCACTAAAAGTCAGTAGATACAAATCTGCTGCATTCTTACATTTGGGACTTCATTATGGGTCCCTCCTGACCCTCAAAGGTCTGAAACATCCTAATTTGACAGCCTACTAGTAAACATGAGATAACCTTTGCATTTGCACATTCAACATTTCACACAAGAAAATATCACAGAAGACAAAATGAGCCTAAAACTAGAAGCATGTCTAAAACCACCTTAGTGAAATCAAATCTGCATTTGAATTCTCCCTTTACATTTGAAAACTTTCGATGCAAATTTTATAGAGCAAGTTGGAAGAGGTAGACCTGAAACCATATCAAATCCTGCATATCTCACACTTAGATTACCTTCAAATAAAATATTACAAGAAAAATATTACTAGTGATCTCACATAAAATCTACAAGAAAATGATCTTTCAGTATCAAATCCAGCAGTGTGCTGCAAAGCTCTTCACATCAGTTGTCTTCTGAGTGGGTTTCAGAGTAAACATCCTTCAAAGATTATTAGGATCACATTGCTTTAAGGCAAACCAATGACCATACATGGGTTTATCTGCTACCTACACATTACAGTAAATACTGCAGCATTTATCCACACTATCTTCACAATTTAAAACTCATTTTCGTAACGACAGTGGCTAGTGAGAGAGATGATGGCAATGGAAATTTTGATTTCAGAACACAAGATGGCAGCCTCCAAAAGGGAATAGGAAGTCATCCCAAATCACATCCAACAGTTATGGACCCTTTCACAGTGACTGCAAAAGTTCAAGCTTCACCATCCCCTCCATGTGCATTAATCACAGAAGTCACTAACAAAAGCCAAAGCGTAAATATGAAGACATATTAAGAGAAAAGCATATTAAAAGGAGCTTACAGGAAATACTTTGCACATTTCCATCTAAGTCTTCTCAAAAGGCTTTACTTCCAAAGGCAAAAATGCAGATTATTATTCCACATCAAGATTTACAGGTAAAACTTACTAATAGATATATGTAAGACTATCCAAGAATGATACACGTATTTAACAAGCAAAAATGAATTAAATAAATGCTTCTTCCAGTAAATGGTCCAATTTTATATAGAAAAGCCAGATTTCAGTTGCAAAGCTAGATCATGCTAATCTCCAATAAACTTCATTGAGATTGTTGATTACCTGAGACAACGCTAAGTATGCTATAAACTAGCACAGTTTACTTTCCTCCTTAAATAATATGCAAATATTTGCATGCAAATAGAAACATGGATGGGGCTTCATCTTCTGTAACTTCTACCTACAAAAATCAGACAAGCACTTCCAGATCCTCATGTAGCAGAGAAGAGGTGTTATAAGGAAACCCAGGCCAAAGAGAACCTAAAAAGCTATTTTTTTTCATACTGTAACTTCCATTCAGCTTATTTACACAGAGCTGTCTCAATCCTAGGTCATATACACAAACCCACAACAAATTACAAGTAATTATTCAATGCCATTCCAATTGCATTCATATCACAGTAATAATAATGACTTCATTATGTCTTAATAAGTCACAATATCTTTAAAATATATGTATAAGTCAAAACAAACTTATATTATGAAAGCTTCTAACTGCTTTTCAACTTTTTAAGCAAAACATACTCCAAAATTAACAAACCAATACAGCAGAAAATTAATTACCCTAAGAGATAGTTTATAAAAATAGACACTTTCCCATTCTTTTGTAATCAAAGTTCTTACTCTCCTTTCCCTCAATTTTAACGACTAAATCCTTGACCAAAGGCACCTATTGCCATCTACTGCCTGAAGGAGAAGTCTAGAGTCATTTAGGCTAAATCCCTAAGCCTCTGACTTGCTAAAATTAGGCAAAACTAATTCCATATTCAAAGCTGGAGCATCCAGCTGGCTAGGACCTGTAGTGACAATCAAGAATAAAAACGTCAATGACTAGAAAATTAACTTTTCTGTACCTACCTGAGACATCAATTTAGAACAAACAAGGAAAACATTGCAAGAGCAACAGGAATCCTAACACAAACAACCACTTTATCTGGAAGGTTTCTGCACCATCCTAATACTTCCCCCACAAGCCATATGACACTTCAAATGAATTGCAATATAAAAGACCAAAGCGACAGCAAACTTTCATGTCTCATAATGTTTAAGGACAATTTAAAGCTTGAGGCTGGGATACAAGAGGAGTGTGTAGGCAGGCAAACCCTTTGCAAGAGCAAGGCCTGAAGGATGCTGCAAAGAGAATCATAACTAATGGAACAGATGGCAAAGCACAGCATACACTTGGATTCTGGCACACTGCAGTTACTGCCTATCATTTGGTTGCACCTGTGTCTCTCTCTACTCAAAGATTAAAGTCCTGGGAAGCTGAACATATTTTGCTTCCATTTTTTGTCTCTTCTACACAGTTCCTCTGGCTCTCAATTCTCTGAGGTCTCCACCCAGGCAAGCTGGCATCTCAGGAAAAATAGGATGTACACACAGACCTCGTGAGATCAGACAGCCCATCACCCACCTCCAGGCAGACATAAAAAATCCCTAATCCATTCCTACAGGCTGTATCTCACTAGGAATCTATTTCCATACTCATTGTCTGTACCGTTTGGACGTTTATCCTTATGCTTTCTCTTGATATCCCATCATGTAACAAACTACAAGATTTTGTTCTCACTAAGGGAACCTTTGTTCTTCCCTCTCAGGTTTTTTTTCTTCTATTGATCTTCCTTCACATCATTCCTACATTGCTCCAAACAGACCCTTCCCAGCACAAAACCAGCATTTCTCCAGAATAAACCTCACTGAAATGCTGAGCAAAGTAGAAGGATTATCTCCTGTACATTCACCATAACATTTCCCCTTAAAAACATCCTAGAATGTTTTCTGCTTCTTAGCTAGTGGTACAGGTAAGCGCAGCACTTGACACTTTACTGGATTGCACTGCATTTATTTCAGCTATTTCTCCAAATCTTCTCATATGGATTCCAAGTGTGTCCCTGCACATGTTGACAGGCCCTCCTGGCTTGTACATCACCAGCAGATTTCATGCACACACTCTCAGGTGTATTGTGCAAATCATTAAGAAAACATTCAAAAGCACTGAGTAAGCACCTCCAAACAAGCAGATATTGCTGGTCAGTAACTGCTCCCATGGAGACATTTCCTGGAGTCACAGGGTGAGAGGATTCAGTGCAGGCAACACCTGTTGTCCATCAGATCTCCACCAGCACCAGGTCCCATCCTGCAGTGGGTTTTGCACCATTAACAATTCACACACACACCAGGTCAAGGACTTTCACACAGACAGTATCTTTACTGCTTTCTTCTGAGAATCTAAGTGTAAAAACCTCCTTCAACTCATGATTTATTCATGTTTACTGTGTATGCTTAGCCCAGTCAAAGGATGAAATGAGGGCATATGAAATCCTTTTAGCGTTGATTTTTGTTTGGGTTTCTTTGACAAATCCATGTTGTCTGTTTGTTACTCAATGACTTCTTTTTTTCTAAACCAAGCAGAGGCTTACAAGTGGGCAGATGAAGCATAAATACTTCATTTTTTCCCCAGAGATTTAAGTTAAATTGAGAATACATCCTCTTCTTGTTATACATCCTCCTTTATCAGATGAAGCATAAATACTTCATTTTTTTCCCAGAAATTTAAGTCAAATTGAGAATACATCCTCTTCCTGTTATACATCCTCCTTTACTGAATTAGCTCTACGTTATCTTTTACTGTTTTCTGGAACACCAGATCTTCTCTATGACTTCTATGACTGCTCAAAGAATCTATGAAATAAATTTCACTGTAAAGCACCTGGAAATAAAGTGAGGTGATCTCAAAACATCTTGCTTAAACAGTTCCTGAATGTTGCTTCTATCCTGTTCCAGCAGAGTGGGTTTGGTCTGGGCTAGAATTAATTTTCTTCACAGTGGCAAGCATGGGGCTGTTCAGATTTGTGCTGAACATGGGGATGAGATGTTTTTGCTATTGCTAAGCAGAGCTTACACAGAGGCCAAGGCCTTTTCTGCTTTTCATACTGCCATGCTGATGAGGAATTTGGTGATGCATTGGAAGTTGGGAAGAGACACAGCTGGGACAGGTGACCCAAACTGACCAAAGGGATATTCCACACCATAGCACATCATGCTCAGTATACAAATTGGGGGGAAGAAAGAGGAAGTGGGGGATGAAGTGATGGCATTTATCTTCAAAAGGAAGTGTTATAGGAAGTGGGGGATGAAGTGATGGCATTTGTCTTCAAAAGGAAGTGTTACACGTGATGGGGCTCTGCTGTCCTGGAGATGGCTGGATACCTGCCCATGGGGAAGTAGTGAATTAACTTCTTGTTTTGCTCTGCTTTTGTGAGTGGCTTTTGCTTTCTCTATTAAACTGTCTTTTTCTCAACCCACGAGCTTTCTAGCTTTTACCCTACCAATTCTCTCCCTGAGCCCTCTGGTGAGCAAGCATCTGTGTGCCACTTGGCTGCTGGCTGGGGTTAAACCATGATAGTCAACTATCCAGAGCTAATTGTTTTGCAAACATAGTATTGAAGGGAGAGCAAAGCACTTTCATCTTCCCAGTAAACCTCCATTGTTATCTTTCCATTGGGTAACAAAACAACTGTTGCCATGAGTCCATACAGCAATGGATGGAGTAAGAAGAAGTAGTAAGTCTTGTCATTTAGTCTCATTTTTCTCAGATCATTCACAATTTTTTTGCACTAAAAGGTTTTACTTGTTTGTTTAATTTTGCTTTTAGCCTTAAACAGGCTGGGGGGGAAAAAAAAAAATAAATAAAGCTCTAGATAATCTACCAGAATCTCAGACCCCTGCTACCACAGTGGCTGCACAGGCTGTTGACAACAGAAGATAAAGGTTAAAGTGAAATCAGGGTGATGCACAAACCTGCACAGAGAAAACAGGCAGAATCAGAAGCTGAAGACAATGTTGTAGAAAGCAGCACAGCTCTGATTGCAGGAAACAATCAATAATCCTGAGGAGGAGCAATATTGCTGAAAAATATATCAGTAACAACAACAACAACAACAAATTCAGCCCCTCAGGAACTGAGGAATGTAGCAGTGACCATCAATAATAACTTGGTTTTGAAAGCACCTCTGCAGGTGGATGGATAAATAGGACTGCTCTGTTTCAGAGGACGTTGCTCCCTATGGAAGCATCATTAAAAAAAACCCAAACAAACCAGATTTCCTCTCTTCTGTCCTTCTTTCCAACATATATCTATTTCAGATTTTGGTAAGCATTTCAGTAACAGAAGATGGTGTTAGTATAGCACTACCAGCTTCATTGCTGTTCTCTCTATGAAAATCCTTAGATTTCACACTAGGAAACACATCTCAGGCAAAACCTGAGATTGGGTAAGGTTTATATATGAAATTTCACATGTCAAACACAATCTTTGGCATGAAGATTTAGAAAAATGGAAGGAGAAAGGTGTATTTACAGTGCTGTTTTATTTCACGAGTCATATGTTTTCGCAGCAAATCTCTATTTCACCCTTACTGAACACACTTTGGTTTCCATAGAGGAATCCATGCATTCACCTTTTTGATGGAAATAAGCACTAGTGGCTTTCAAGTCTTGGGATAAGATCAGAGGTGGAATGCAAAGCACCAACCTGAGCAAGCCTGGATGTCAGGTTTGCAAATCAAGTGTTTTGTTTGCTAGGTCTCCTCCAATTGCACCATGTGCAAACACACCAACCTGAGCAAGCCTGGATGTCAGGTTTGCAAATCAAGTGTTTTGTTTGCTAGGTCTCCTCCAATTGCACCACATTATGTGCAAACATAAACACAGCCAGAATCTAGCTGAAAAACATTTTGCCTTCCTTCAGAATCTATAATCACATTTATGCAGTCTCTTTCTCTCTTCTTCAAAAGAAAACATTCTGTCATGCCAAATGTTCCCACACTATTGATATTTACTCATTTCATGAGTTTTGTTCCCTCCAGAATGGCAAAGCTTCTTTTTAATTAGGGTCTCCTCACACCAAATCCTCCTTAGATTCAATCCCACTTTCTGTCTCCCTCTTGTGGGAGAAGGACTGAGGTTATACAAGAGAGCACAAGATAATATTTGAACCCAATGTCCTTTTCACAAGGTTTGCTCTGACTGCAGTAACCTTGTGTCCCATTCACATTTCAGCACAGAACCTACCAGCAGTGAGAGCACTAAGGTGTAAGTACACAACTCTGTTTCACTCCAGAGCCCCAGGCTTACAGGCAAGGAACAGGTTGGATACATGGAGGAACAACCCAGCATGACTGTTACCAACACACAGTTTCCACAACAGTCACTCCAGTCTGCACAGACATATCCTCAGGGGTAGTGGCACAGACCAGATGGCTTTCCATTCACATTTCCTGCTGTTCTTATCACATGGCTATACTTAAAAGGATTTATTGTAGAGTATCAAATTCACCTATTTTCCTGAATAAACTCACAAACAAACATGTTTAACCATCCCTACTAAACACAGCCCTACATTAGAAATATAGGACTTCAATCTTTACAAAGGAACAGAGAGCAAGAGGTGAAAGTGAGAATAACAAGGTATTGGAGAGATGCTAAAAGGTTTCCTTCCATCAGTGTGAACTGCAGATGACAACAGGGATGTACCCACTCTTGACCTACTTTTGTCAGAAAATAAGAATGAAATTCTGTCACATAGTTCAGTGTACAGAGATGAGGTGCTGCAACACATACATAGGATGAGAAACAAGAAGTCATCAGCCTGGTCACATTATTCTCAGAAGCAGGATTCAAAGAGATAATGATGCTTGAGGTGTCACAGCCAGGCACGACAGGATGAGAGAGACAGCAGGTGATATTTTGACTGTGCTGAAATCAGTAGGATTTATGCATCGATTTGATTCAAGATGTTGTGCTCCAGTATTTCCACAGAGTAATTCCCATGGTCTAAAATGTATTGTTTGTTACTTTCATGACAGATCACTGCCCCTACTTAGGATGGGAGACTTAAATACCTTGTATTATAAAGCTTCTGTGCTAGTATTCAAAAACTTTGCAAATAAATTGAGGTCAAGCCCACATGAACCATAAAACGTTGTACATGTTGAAGCCTGAATATCATAGCACCTCCTATGTGATATATATGCCTTGCAAAGTGAATTACAAATATTTGCAGAAATTACACATCTGCTCTAAATATGTCAGATCTTGCTGACACTAGGAAAAGCAGGAGAAGAGTTATGGGAGCAGTATGCTCCAGATGAAAATTCTCCAATGAGTATGTTTTGATTAATGCTGCTACTGCTGCTGCATTCACTAATGAATGACAGGCAAGGTCAAAAGTAATTTCAGTAGTCCTGTATACTATGACATCTGGATAAAGCAAGTCCTATACTTTACAGGAGCATTTCCCTGAGATTTACTAAAATACTTTGGAAACCAATAATACCCCTAATAAAGCTGAGAAATTTACCTCAGCTATTTGGATAGATATAGCCATAAGAAATCATACCTCATATTTTCTTATGAAAGATCAAGATATCTTAAAAAGCCTCAAAGTTATTAAACTCATTTTTCTTTCTATAGTACATAGTCTTGCAAAATCTAAAGAGCTAAAAGGACATGTCCAACTTTAAACCAATGAAGCAAAAGAATCTGAAGATATAGATTACCTGGCAAAGCTGGAATGTTATGTGACTTTGCCTGCTGAGACAGGCTTAATTAAAATGTGTCTGCAAAACCTCTCTCCTAGTTTTTATTTGAGAAATAAATTATAAAACACCAGAAACCTGTATGTTGCCTATACCTACCTGCCATTCAGACAAACCATGTTTATACAAGACTTAGCTCTGGATATTAGGTAAGATGAGCAGTGAGAAGTTTGTAGTTTTATCTGCATTTCACAAGGTTTTCAATCCACAGAAGGGAATAACAGATTCTGACAGTAGCTGTACCATGTCAAGTCTAAAACAGCTTGGTTAACTTTTCAAACTCCCTATGTATTCTTCACTCTCATGCTGAAATTCACTTCAACTCATTAACAGCTGAGAACTATTTCTATCACATCAACTTTGAACCACTCCAGCTTGTTTGTAACAGATGTTATTACCAACTGAAGAGCTCTACCTCCAAACTGGCCTCTCTCAGCAGTCAGCATGAAACACACAATGAATAAATGGCCTCTCGAGCCAACTATTTTATTTACTGCTATTCTAAGCAGCTTAAGAATGCTAAAAGTTGCTTACTTTTCAGACATACTCAATAGCACCTGATTTTATTGGTATCAGCTGTAACTCCTGCTTCTAATCTCAACCACTCCTATTTACATGGCTAAACAGAAACAGACTGCTGCAGGGGAGGGCAGGAGAAAATAATGCACTTCATGCATTTAATACCTGCCCATCTGGTAGCTCAGAAACATGTTCAACTTCAAAACAGCAAGAAAATAAAATGAGAGAGCCAAAAAAGGCTTTACTGCAGCAAAAGTACATTTATTTATACAAACAGGGCAATTGGCAGCTGATGCAGAGGATATATACATAAATCCAAATGCTAATGCACAGGGATTATATGAATAGAAATACCAGAGGTAAGCACTAGCAATGGAAATTAGAATCAAGTCTCTATCCCTGCCTTCCCTATTTAAATGACTTTTTTTTTTCAATTTTCTCTTCTGTGTGTCACTAAAAGAGTGGGAAGAAAACTGAATCCTTAAGGTGTTTCCCTTCACCTAGAGAAGAAAAACCAAGAAATACAGTAACGTTTCGCAGCTTCAGCATCCTCAACAATATTTGCTGGATGTCTTGGGTGAAACATAGATGGGAGGTGGAATTCTCATTAACAGACTACAGAACTGCAATACTGAAGAGAGGAGCCTTTCTACTTTGACCAAAAGCCTTAAGACAGGTACAAATGTTTATCTGTAGAGAAAAGTGGTGATTGCATCACAGAACTAAAATTGGAGAAGGCCCTTTACATCTTCCAGGAAACTCCTCAACTTCTCTTAATCCCTTGCTTTTCTGTCCAGTGAAGGATGCATGGGGAAAAAAGCACCAAGCTATGTTTCCCATGAAGCTACAAGATCTTCTGCTAAAAATCAGTCTAAAAGAGCAAATTACTTAAGGATGAGCTTTCCCCCACTTCCATATGGTATGTGCTGATTCCCCTAAATGTTAACAAAAAGCCTATGAGCATTTGCCCACTGCTGGCAGCCCAGCTGGGACATGCACTTTGGGGCACACAAAAGCAAAATTGAAACCTTTACATGTGGAAGATCCTGAAACTTCTGGAAAAACAAGAGTTTCCTAAAGACCATTATGTTTAGACGTAGTTTATAATTTCAAATACTGACCATACATCTCTGGAAGCTTAGATTTTGAAAAATGGCAACTAATAATCTTCTTTACAAGAGTATCATTTTTGTCTGATATTCAAATCATCAGTTCTTAGAGGTTTCATGATAGCTGCAAGACAGCTGTAATTATCCAATTTCCCTATATTAACAATTTTTAAACACGAATGCCTTTAAAATTTTTTTCAGTTATCATCTGCACAAGTCAACAACTGAAGTTCTATGGTTCTTGCAACCAAAGACATCAATAACAGATACCAAAATGGCAGAATCAACTATACCTGGTTCGGGCAGAAATTATGAAGTAGTACAGGATTATTCTGGTGATAAAGGTAAAAATTATATAATATAATCCAGACTAGTTAGTGTTTTTCATAAAATAGCAGTATGTATCATGTGAGTTTGCCCAGATTAGGAAGCTATTTGAAATGCCAAAATATTTTGGTGCTCTCAAATCCCCAAATGGCGTAACATTTCGAGATGAGACAGTTTTTACTGTCAAATAAATTTATACCTTATATATACCTTATTTATACCTCATATATACCTTTATATCTCAGCTGTATAGAAGTTGTATGGAAAATGCAAAGCAACCCCAAACTTTTCTACCACAAAATATGTTATTAAAAGATATTGGCTTAGCAGTTAACTCTTTAAATTCATTGCAAATGGTAAAACTTGACCAGACATTGTGAAATACACAGTCTTCAAGTAACTCCTTTCGTGTTGCAAAGCAGGTACTAACCTTTGCCAATTCTGAGTGCTAAACAAAGCTAAATCAACATTCATGTTGCATTTTGTAGACATACCCATTTCTCTAGGCATATATTTGTAAGTTATGTACCCTACTGAACAGCATTTTGGTGGTCTCTAATGTTTTATATTCAAAATACAAAAAAAAAAAAAAAGAAAAAAGAAAAAGAAAAGAAAAAAATACAAGAACACTAAGCACAAAGTAAAAGACATCAAGTGTTTTCTGGAAGCAGAATGCAGCAGGACACTTTGGGCTGTTTATTTATATAAAAGCATGTGAAAGCAATGGAGAAATACTCTCAGCAGGTTGTTCTGGCAGAAAATAAGAGCTTTTCAAGACCTGTCAAAGGAGCTATGGGTGCAAAAGATGGCAAAATAACAAAGGTCATGAATTCTTCCTAAGAGAAATGCAGTGAAGACTGGATTTTGGAAGGACCAATTTGGAAGTCAAGTTAGTAAGTAGGAATCTAAAAATAGCAAGAATACAATGGGACAAAAGTCAGAAAGATGAAAGTGTAGCATATGACATAAAGGAACAGGTAAAAAAAACATGCTATAAAATCATAGAAATAGCATGAAAACAGTCATAAAATATATTTCCTGCAGACAATAAAATGGAATAAAGATAAGGTAATAAAATCCTGCTGCTGGTTCACAAATAAGAGCCATCATAGTTATACTGGATGAAAAATACATTAATTGGTTTTAAATGATTAGGCAAGGCATGGATTTCTCTGGGGCTTTTTTTTTTCCCCCCACAAAAATAAATACACTGAAAATAAGAACTGCAGGTTACTCAGGAGAATTACCAATAAATGACCCTGAGAAAACATTCAAGCTACTTTAGCTTCATTTGTTATTAGAAAGAGAACTGTGATCAGGCAATTAATCACTATACCCTAGGAAAAAAAGAAGAAAATGGAAGCTAAAATGAGGTAAGTGAGCATTTAACCAAATATTACATTTTCTAATCACAGGCCTGATGAAATTAATTGTTAGAAAGCACACTAAAGGCCATTTACAACATTTTGTACTTAAGAAGGCTCATGGGAAAGTAATGTGGCTCAAGAAGGTTGGGAAAATGTCAATCAAAATACATCTATTTAGAATGGGAGAAAATTGAAAGTTTGGGGAAATAAGGACTAAGTTTAAACTGAAGTCCCAGAAAAACACTGGAGCAAATAAAAAGCACGTGGAAGATAGGACAGATTACAAAAGTATTGTCAACATGTATTTCTAAATAACAGATTGCTAAATCAAGTTGATTTTCTCCTTGCCAGGATAAAAACGCTTGCGTGAAGGGAGAAGTAAGTAGATGTCTTATGTTCACTTATGTTCACTTTACCATCTCACATGACACTTGGGTTAGCAAGTCCAGATGAGACCTCTTTCAAATGAGTACAACTATTTCAAAAAACATATTTAGACCCAGCAATGGATAAATGTTAAAACAGGATGGCAGAGAAGGATGTATCAAGTAGGATTGTGAAGAGGGTCTACCCAGGGTCGAGTAGTATTTATTTAGTAATTTCATTAATTAATTAGATAATGGAACCTAGTGAATGCTTATCAAACACAACATTTGTCTGCACACAACACAGGACCTGCTGCTTCTTTCAAGACTCTAAAGAACAAGAATCAAAATCATCTTGTCAAATTGGAAAAATGGCATAATAAAATGGCATCACCCAGTAAGGAGACATGTGAGAGGCTTTATCTGTAGCTAGGCAGAAATAATCAGCTGTACAAGATACAGAATAGTCCTCTTGAATAACACTTCCTGATGAGAAATTCAGGAATCATAACGGATTACCTACACGAGTCAACATTATCATATCCTTGCGTGAGTTTTGGTAAAATAGTTTCTAAGACTCCATACAACCTACAGCAGTTGCAGCTCAACAGCAGACAGTAGATGGAGTGGAAATCTGGCTGAGCTTTCAGCTCCACTTAGCCCAGAATAAAACTTCTGCAGCACTTCAGTCACGTGTTATTAGACTAGAAGACAGCTCTCAAAGACTTATGGTATGTAGGAGTTATTCCTTTAGGGAATAATAGAGGGCTTAGAAGGGCAGCTCTTCTCATCTAGGAATCTTTTTCAGCAAAGGGAACAACTATATCCTTCATAACTGGTTTGACGCTGGCTTGACCATAGGGACAGGTCAAATAACTGAAGATGACTTCGATTTCCTTTGGAGTTACGATGTGGAAAAATACATTAAGAGTAATTCCATAATTTAGTGGCCTTTAGAATGTATTTACAGAGAAACGTCTACAAACTTGTGTGACTTGAGTTTTGCATTAAAAACCAGACATTTAGCAGACAGATAATAGGCATAAAGTCATACAAACAGTTTTGCATTCTCTTACCATAAAATGGTCATTAAAAAATAAAGAAAATGTAAAAAAAAAAATCTATATTTGGAGAATCAAAGAAATTTACCACCAGGAAATGCTGGTGCACTATATTTTCCTCAAGATCCTTAGAAGCAAAGACAATGAGCCTTACATCATAAGATTTAAGCAGGCAATTGAAAGAAAAAAAGGGGAAAAAAACCAAACCAACTAATAAATGCTGTAAATATATCAAAAAAAAGAAGTCAAATTTGGTGGGATTAAAAATTTGTTCCAATTACAAGGCAGGATGGAAAACAAATCAAAGAAAGCCTCAAACTGCAGGAGGCTGTTGAGCCTCTACAACAGGGATGTGGATTGAACAATACTTAGTACAAGCTCTGCTCATTTCAATTTGAGAAAATTGAGGATTTCACTCTAGGTTTAAGATCCAGTAGGTACTGCCAAAATACTGATTTTGTGTCACACACATCCTTAAGAAGTAGCTTTATCATGGTCTCTCTTTTGTGGAGGGTGGGGTGGAAAAGAAACAGTAAAGGTCAACAGACCCTTGGACTGTGTTTGCACTATGACAACTCTCTCAGAACAACTGAAAACTTGATATTTTGCAATGAAAAGAACTGGATGCACAAAGTATATTATTTCCAGTGTCAGGAAATCATTGGTTTCCTCCCCCAAACCAATCACATTTTATTGAATGTCAGTACCATACAAAATGGCTCGTGAACACTTAACAACATGGACCTCACTCTGCTTTGCCTTTGCCTAAGTGGAAATGGCTCAAAATATTTCAACAAGCCTTTAGCCCTGACCTGCTGGTTTGATCTAGTCATTGGAACTCAGATAGGTCCAGTTCAGGATTAGAGTACATGTATGACAAGGCATCTTGTCTCTTTAATGTCAGGCAAACAAATTTTTAAGCCTCTATTTTTCATATACATCAAACTGATCATTAGAAATGAAAACTCTATAAAGTCACTTCATAGCGATTTTCCTTTGCCCATTAATTTTCAGGGATCTTTCATTTGTGTTAACACTGTATTTTCTGCAAATTGCTGAACAACTACATATCAGAAATCAACAAATTTTCAAAATTCAGTCTGTATGGTTTGTTCAGACTCTTACCAGCCTTAGATGTCTTACCTAACACCTAGATCTATTTTTTCCTTAAAAGAACTATTGTTATGTGTCCTAATTTATTTAAAATCATAAAATATTTGAAAATCCTTCCATGGAAGTTGTAGTGCAAGTTTATAATAACTATATTTTTTTGTGAGAGACTTTTATTCCACAACACAGGTTCATGTTAGGCAGAGAATCGTGTAATTATGTAAAACTATCAGTCAGGGATGAATCATCACCAAAACAAGGTCTGACAATCTCTTTTCACAAGTAGATGGAGGAGCAGCTAGTAGCCATCTGGAAGCAGCAATTTCAGATGCTCACTTGATAACTCAAACCAACTACAAGACTTATTTTCCCACCTTCTCAGCAGCAATGCCATTCTTAGCACCAAAATACAAACAGAGCATGGGCATACTTGCTCCTCAGGAGAAATACTTCCACTTGAATAGCTGTTACTTTAAAAATTTCAACAAAACTCAAGAGATCCAAGACTGAAATAATCTTCCACATGACAAAAAAGTCAAAGTTGATCCTTCCTGTTGCAATTATTATGCTTTTAAATGCATACCTGTCTTTCACAAGTTTCCCTTACCTGAATCATATTCTCTAAGGTAAATTTGTATTATTTCTGTAAAGTCATTTTTACAGAAATAAAACTTTTATTGTGAATTAACAGTTTGATTTTGACTTAGGCTAGACCAAGAGGAGTGGCAAAAACAATAAAAAGTAGTCCTTCTCATATCTTTAATTTCTACAACTGGTATATGTTTCTGTTACCTGCCTGGATTTTTATACCTGGAAAACTACAACACACAGGATTCTTTAAGAGGAAAAGGCTTTTACAGAGAAAATATTTACCCCTAGGGATCTAAGAAGATAAAAGCTTTATAAATGTGCTAAATTTCTTATCACACCAAAATAACAAGCACAAGTATATATCTAGAATTTTAAAAGCCTCTTTTGATTACTTAATGCCTGCACATATGCAGGAATTTTCTAAACCTTTTCCAGTCTCTGGCTTTATGAATAAAATTCACCACTCACATATATATCAACGCACACAGACACAGAGCAACCTGCAGCAAAGGCAAATGATGGATGAACTGTGAGGGCATATTGATTCCCTCTGCTGTAATGCAACTCAGGAGTGAAGTGCAGCATCATTATTAGAGATGCTGTCCATTAACTTTTCCTTGCTCTACAAGTCCTTAATTATAACATATTAGCAGTGCATGCCTGAGTGAGCACTGCTCTAATTTGAAACTGAAACAATGCTTGCATCCCACCGTGAGCAATATTAATTAACATCTCTCTTCTGTTTTCCCTGAACTCTCCTGCTGACATTTCCAGGTAAAGTTAAATAAAAATGTATGTCGATATGTAAAAGCTGACTATTGGCAAATCCATCATGGAACTGAAGGGTGGAACGTCAATTCAAAGGGTTTCCCTTTGGAAACTCTGTGTGTTTATCCATATAATTTCATACCATGGTTTTTGTTAATAACAGTGATCATAGCAGGCAGTCTCTGCACATTTGACAAGTAGACAATATCACAAAAGATACATGCATGCTTTCTGGGATCTTAAGTGATTACAAGGTAATAAGTCATTGATGCATTTCTTGATATACCAGCTGGGGGGGGAGAGGGCAGAGGAATAAAAATTCTAAGTGACAAAATTGCAAATTGCAGTGGTGCACTGCTGTTATGATGACAACCAGATGAAACAAAGTCTGACTGAGATGCAAAATTCAAATGATGCCAATTAAATGTTTTCTAGAAGTGCCTCACATTTGAAAGAATGGCCTAGAACTTCATTCTTTCTAAGGAATTCTTTTTTTTCAGCTTCCCAGGTAAAAGTTCCCAAAAATGTAAACAGCCATACTGAAATACCTTCTACCAACATCTTTTCCATCAGAAATATTACATTCCTATGTAGCATATTTCAAATACAAGCATATCAACCAATGACAGCATGATGAAGAAAAAGTCCCACTATGGCTTTTTTTTTTTTCTCCTGCTGTCTAACAGCTGAGTCAGCAGTTATTTTTACTGGAGCACCCTTCTGTATAAAACAGGCTCTTTGCAACAGAACTATTCTAATGGAACACATAGGGGTGGGGATGTCAGAAAAGTTGTTCTCATCACCTTTAACGCAAGGAACTCAACTTGCAATTTAACTGCCTCCCTTGGAACTTAATATAACTTGGCAATACATTTTCAATTAACGTGTAAGTACATTAAGCTCATGTAAAATTTAAAGAGCAAGAAATTGAATTAATACATAAATATAGCTCAAGATCTGAGAGACATTCCCATGGCATGTAGAGACAGAGCCTTGTGTATTCCCTGTTATTGAGCACATCCTTCAATTCCCTGCTATAATCTAGTAATCTAAAAGAAGATTGATCTCATTTCTTCTGTAAATATCTGCAAAAAGATGCAGATTAATTACAAGCAGTCACATACACTGGCTCATCAGTCCCAGCTGCAGGCTGTCACACAACTAGCTCCCAGTTCCAGTGCTGGCTAAGGCAACAACTGTCACCAAACTGCAGGTGGCTGAATTTCCATTGATCTTCCATTGTCAGATGAATATCACCTATAATTATTTACACTCACCTTCTTAAGGGGTAGAGGGATATGGTCACCTGCAATCCCTAAGAGACAAGAGTTGGCCTGACCTTAGCTGGGTAGAGTTCCAGCTTTTGTGGCTTCACCTGGCCTTGTAACTCTAGTCCCAAGTGGAAGATTGTGATTTTATGTTCAGTGGCTTCAAAGCAGACACATCCTCAGGTGGTTTACAAGCCAAGCCCT
Source organism: Acanthisitta chloris (assembly GCF_000695815.1). Taxonomy (NCBI): domain Eukaryota; kingdom Metazoa; phylum Chordata; class Aves; order Passeriformes; family Acanthisittidae; genus Acanthisitta; species Acanthisitta chloris. The sequence continues at coordinate 12,444 of NW_008657983.1, read as the reverse complement.
TATCAACTACAGGAAATGAAGGAGAAATGCAATGCCTAAATATTCACTGGAAGTGATTTTTTAAAAAAAACATGATCTGGCAAAGGTTTCTGAGCAGATCCCAGTACAGGGCCAACCAAGTTTTAAGGGAACTACTCCAGTTCAGGAATTTCTCCTTGTGAGGGCTATTTCTGCTTTACTTCTCTATTTCAAAGGCAAGACAATTCGTGTGTTTATGTGGCAGAGAAGCAGACTCTTGGTAGAAGAAAACAAGTGTCAGAGCTCTGTTTTCTGCTGCTTGGACTTACCCTAGAAAGCTTGTAGAACTTCTAGGTGAGTGGCTAGCAGGGATTTGGACCTTCAAGTAATACAGTTTCTTAGGTATTTTATGACCACTGATGGAAGAGCACTGCTAATGCACAGTGAAAAAAAAATCAAACTAAAACTAAAGTCACACCTTAAAATACAAAGTAGACCTCATTCACTTAAATCGATTAACCTAGAACTTAACACAGTCTGACAATCTAGTAATTACCAGTGGTAAGACAAAGGGAAATGTTTTATAAAGTAGCATTACACTGAACTGCAGCAACAGGACCAGAAATAATACTTTATAAGCTTTGAAAAAGGGTGGAAGAATGTAGTTGAAGGAATGAAGATATAACAAAATAACAAAATCTTTGGTTAATTCTGTGGCAGACACCTATGGAGAGCTGTGACAGATAATTTTTACAGTATTTAAGATTAAATCCAGCCACTTTCAAAATATGAAATCATTCAGGCCAACCAGAAATATCAAACAGCTTTCCACAAAATACTTTGGTATTTGCACAAGTTTCCAACAAACACACAAGTAGCTGCACTTCCCACAATTCTGATGTCAATGTATTTAGTGATGATAAAACCCAGTGATTCCTAAAAAAATGTCCTGCTAGGTGTCTTGATTGCAGCCCTTTAACTAAAAATAAGAATTTCCTTTTTAATCAGATATAAACATTCACCAATACCCAAATCAGTCTACTGTGCAATCCCAAAATACCATACTGCTCTACTGAGGAATAAATTTTAGAATGGTATGTGGAACACAGCTCTTTGCTCCATCATCAAATGTCCTCAGACTTACTCATTTTAGATCAGTAACACTCACCTGGCAACAAGTGAAAACATCATAGAGGCTTTGTGTGTGATCACTAAAAGGAAAATATATCTCCTTTTTGTAGTTTTGCATAGTTCATGTAAAGAATATTATCCACTGTGCTGTGTACTTCTGTGTGAGGCAGGACAGAGTAGCAGGAAAAAAGGTCTAGTTGTATTTGTGTTAAGACATAAAATGCATTGCAAAAGATATTGATAACCTGAGTATAAATAAAGCCTAGCAACACACAGTCCAAGCCATTCATTCTTAGAGGGACTATTTAATTTTAAAATTGTTCCAACCTATATTCAGTACAAAAATCTGTATTACAAATAAGACTATAACTTTATTTACAGTATTCTCACCAAAGATCTGAAATCATGATCTTAAGGCCAAATCTGTGATGTAAAAAGCAAACCTTTCAGAAGGATTCAGAATGCCTAAGATCCAAAAATACAAGTGACTTGCAGAGTACCAGCAGTACCCAAACCTGTCATGTCCCACGAGCTTGCTCAGAAAAAGACATTAAATTTCTTTTCTGTATCTTGGCAGGGAGGCAATCACAGCATCCTCCAGGAGGAATAATCAGATAATTTTAACCACCACATCTATCTTTACATAGATGCAGCACAAGTATCACCCTCATTGACCTGAAGACTCTACCAGTGCTTACAGTTCTGCTTCTGGTGCTAGTGTAAATCCTCAATATGAAGTCACTGGGAGCCAGGCTGCAACTGAAAGTCCAGCCAATACCCAGAAAATACCAGCAAAGCCTTTAATTTTTCTTCATTGAAAAATTATGATCCCCACTGCCATCATTCTTGGTAACAAAATGGAACTGCCTCTGTAAAACCCAGGAGTCCCATGCATTCAGTGTGCCAAGAGATCCAGCTGGATCCAAATACACAAAAGTATCTTTCTTAAAATCAGATCTTGGCTAGTAGGAACTGAGGGAGTTACATTTAGGTGCATATATATATATATATATATATACACACACTTATACATAATATACACACATACACAGCCTACTGACTAGCAGTCATGCTCAGGAAATGAGAAATCTAAGTTCTTCAGTCTGAAGATGGTTCACTCCCTGATCTACCATATCATAGGATAGTCCTAGGCTATTAGGCTTAAAGAGAGGCTGGGACAAGTCTCCTTTTTGCTGAAGCCATGCCAATGAATAGAAAAGCTGCATGGAGCCAGAAAAAGAGCAAAAGGAAAAGCATGACTCTGCACCCTAATAGGGTATTCAACTGGAGAGAGTGCAATTATCATTTCCAGCTTCTGCTCCCAAGATTGTTAATGTATTGTACATTAAGTAGATATTCAGTAAAATTTGACATAACCTTGGGAATGGGACTCAATCACAGCATAACCATGAGGGTATAATCCTGTTCCCTTGCCTTCTTGATCCAGTTCTAAAGATCTTGTAGCTTTTTCTATACAATGGCTTTAGCAGAATGGAAAGTCTGTCTTCTCTCCATGCAGTCTGTAGCTTAGTAATTATTGTGCTGCCCCTAGGAGTTAATAAGATCTTAGACTGTACTTGTGGGTGTTCCTGCCGACAATTTTAAAACTCTTGGCGAGTCTAATCAACCATGGTTTGAGAGGGGAATGGTGCAAGGAAACAGCTACTAGTGCCAACAAAGGTCTGTCATCCCTGGCTGCTTGTGGTGTCAGATTCCGTGGCCAAGGTTACACCGTGTTTTGTTGTTCACTTTTCCAACACGACTGGTACTTGCTTTACCTAATTAGAGCAAGTTTCCTCCATGGGGGGTAGGTTTTCGATTTCCCTTTCAGACTATCAAAGGAAGAGGACAGCAGTTATCCTGGGGAGTGCTGACTGCTTTAGCTAGTTTGTACCTGCCAGATCTTTTGTTTTGCCTGCCAGTTCCAGAAACTGGCCATTATCCAAGACAGCATGGATGGGATTCACGTAGTTAAAAGCAGGTCTCACATATAGGGCAGACCTAGTCATCCTATCCACTTTGCAGAGCTATAGCCAAGGAATAATTTATCTCTCTTACAAAAAATACCTGAAGAATGTTAGATCTATTGTCACCTAAAAATGTCTATTTTACTCTCAACTAGATGGCAACATTTGTGAAACCAGCTCAGAGACTAATATCCAAACTGCAAATATCTAAGGCTGATGAATCTCCCTCCACATGTGTCTGAAGAAGAGCTTTCTCTGACCCCATCCTTTGGCCTCCTATATGCTGACATGAACATACTGACCATGATCCTTCTTTGGGCCAAAGCAGAAGACAAACCAATTCCTCAAATACACTGGGTTATTTCGTAGTGTATTGGACCAAGCCTTGTAAACTTACAGAAGACAAACCAATTCCTCAAATACATTGGGTTATTTCGTAGTGTGTTGGACCAAGCCTTGTAAACTTAGAGGTTCTCTTCCTTTATCTCATTCCCTACTCTGCTCTCACCAATTTAAATAGCAAATTGAAGTAACTCTCATCACCAGAACAGTCTAAGTTCTTATCACAAATTTACAGTACAACCATAAACTTAAATCTATGCATAGTACCCAAAGGAAACGAGACAGCACAGGTCACCATTAGATCTAATGAAAAATTTCAAAAGCTCATCACTAGTTTTGCAAAGGAAATTAGATATACAGACACCTATTTTGTTAACTGTTAGAGAAGATAATTTTCAAATTCAAATGTCAGAATGTACCTTGCTGATACCATCAGTGTTCTGGAATAACATTTTCTCCTATACCAATTTCTTTTCAGAAAGAAGTATAATTGGACGGACTAGGCTAGGAATAGCCACCATAGATAACATAAACTATATAACATGGTAAAAAGTCCAAGAAAGCTGAAAAAAAAACCCTAAAGTATTCTGAAACTAAATTAATGCACAAATGATTAATTAAGAAACCTGACTAGAATGCTTCCAAAAGTGAGACATTAGACTGTTGGCTATGAAAGAAATGTTCCTTACAAAGCAAGCAGTGAATGGAGAATTAATTTAGAAAGTGACCCAGGACTGAATTCTTCTAGTCTTTCTCAAACCTTCTCTGCTCAGAGTATTTTAATGAAAATCCTCCCCCACCCTCATTATTATAAAGTGCAGCTCTGCTGTTAAAGGCAAGGCTATGATTAATGCAACAGCTCTGCCCTAGGAATTGGGTTATTTAGATCTGAGTTGGTCAGATTTGATTAGGGCCATGTCAAAAATGACAGTGATGGCTCGAACTCCATCACAACAAGCTGTGTCCACACAGTAGCAGTTCAGAAACAGGCCAGAAACAGTGCAGAGCAGGATTTGTCTGGTTCCTAAATTATACTCCAAATATCCTTTAGTGCAGTTACAGAAACTTTTATTCTTCAGTTGCAGTCTGTGTGCTCCTATGTACTGATACAGCAAGTGACCCAAACTGTTCCTTTGCTTTGTAAAAACTGAACAGCTGGAGTTCAGGCCAGAAGAGATCATTTGGCCTTATAACCAAACTGGTCATGCCTCTCAGTCTTCAGCTTCACCCCTCTGTATGTACCGAGTGCCCAATACTGCAGAAAAAAAAACCATATACAACTAATATATTTTTTTAAAGAAAAAAGCTGAACAGGCTTATTTGATTGATGACAAGTGACAAATAGTCTATTTGCCTACTCTCAGGTTTTGCCCACCTGTTCATATTTAGACTCCTCTTGCTTTGAAGAGGTCCTAGTGTGTGGTATTTGCTGAGCATCCAAATACTATCACATAACAGTCATGCAATCCCACAATTTTCTTTGAAAAATTGAGCTAACTGGGTATAATGTACTTTCATGTTTTCGCTAACCTACTCTCAGCTACTCTCTTCTGCCTCCATTCCAACTTTTGACAATAATTTTAGTGCTGGTATGACAGTTTTATGCAACATTCTCATAGCAGCTTTACCATTAGACTTGATGAAGGTTAAATCAAAGCCAAACCCCAAGTGCCCAAGTTACTCTTTGTTCTCATATCATGAATTATAATAACCTTTTTTTGCCATGATACTAGAGTAAAAACCTTTATCAAATCCTTTTTCACCTATAGCTCTTTCTGAGGAACTGCCTGGGAGACTGTCCTCCCCTGCTTTGCACAGTGTGCCCTCCTCTCTTTGAAAAGCACTTCCTCACATTTGGGTGTAACAAAACTGTGCATGGAAGCACAAAAACTCAGCCATGACCTCATCAAAACCCATTCTGGCCGTTCCTTAGGTCATTCACAATTATTTATTTTTAGGAAAGAAATGACAGATTTTTTCCTAATCATTTTCAAAATGGAATAAAGGTGAACCCTACTTGACATTGGTCAACTCTGGCTGAGAACATGGTCAAACCAACGTTTTTGCAAGCTCTACTTCAGAATATTTTGGCTTTATGACATTATTTAAAAGACAGACATCCATCTGTTAAGTGCACTTATACCATGGGTAGATTTCTCCTCTTGATAGTTATACCAGATTCATACACTTAAATCTCTTAAGGAATTATTATTCCCTTTAATAATAACAGTGATATTACACATGGGTTTTCTTTCCTTCACAAGAGATCTTGGAAGGCAAGAGAGCATAGAGCATGGGAGGATGATTGCATCCTGCAAAACTGGAAAAATATATCTAACTTCATTAATATATTTAAATAATGTAATTGGTGTTTTAATTGAAGTTAATTTAATCAACATATTTAAATTAAAAGTACTAAAGAAGCAGAACTTAAAAAAAACTCAGCACAAGCTTCTTAGACCCACATTCTGGTTTTAACACTTGCATACTCATGTCAATGTGTTCTGTATTCTGGATATTAGAGTATTATCGTTTAGTTTTGTTTCTGCCTTCCACATCCTCACTATCCTTGTCTGTCTCCTTTTGTTTTGTATGTCCATTGGAAGAAGGCAAGAAGTAATTTATCTTCTGCATCCACAACATGACTGGAGCTCCCTGCTACTGTAGTGATACAAACAGTGAAAACATGCAAGAGTGCAAGATATGAATATGTTGATTATTCATTTGCATAAACATATCCCATACCTGCAAATCAGCATGTTTACAATTGCTTACTAATGATTTTTTTTTAAAAAAAGACAACAACAAAACAAACAACAAATGAATTCCCAAGTCCAGCTCTGTGTTCATTACAATCTCTGCTGCAATTAAAGATCTAGTTAGCTTCCTAATTTGCTTTCTGAGAATTTAAACTAATGCTTAACTTAAATTTAGGTGCCAATTCCATTGCAGATGTTCAGCTTACTGCTTGGTTAAAGGATTTGCAATTACATTCTGTAGATTTGTTCCTAACTGTCAGCTCTATTATCAATAAAGCAGAACTAAGCTCTGGCTCAGTGTCATCCCTGCCTTCTTGAGTTATGCATGAACCTGAGCTTTTTGCTCTGACTGTGAAGAAAAAAAAGCTACAATATGGGAGCTTAATTCATTGAAAATGAAAGAACAAATTAAGAAGCTTTCTTTTCTAACTTGAGCTTCTATGCCTTAATAAAAATTTCTTCATTTTTATATAAATATGCATGTGTTTATACATATATTTGTTGAGGTATTTTGAAGTCTTTTTTTGTTTGTTTGTTTACTTCCCACACCTGGTCATTCAATATGCAAAGTTTGCTAAATCTAATTATGATAGTGTACACCTGCACTTCTTGCTGTTGCCAGAAGGCACTCCTCTCTGGGGAAAGAAAGAAAATCTAGGAGAAAAAAAGCTGACCCTTCTCTCCAGAAGGTTTGTGCTTTGGCATGGCTGCCCCCTGCATGAGCAGCAAGATTTTTTTTTTTTATTTATGAAATTATTACAGGTTTCATTTCAGAAAAGCTCAAGTAATTCTAAAGAAGCCAAATGACTACCAGTCTGTAAACACTTATCAAGATTTAATTTTTGCCAATGGTGTCTTATACTTTCATGAAGTGATTCAGAGCCTACCAAAGACATCAAGAGTTAAAGGCATTGCACAGCTGGACTCTTCCCACACTGGGACACCTGGACTTTGAGGTTTTCCTCATATCTTTGTATTGGAGCTTAACAGCCTTTAATATTAAGGCTACTGGTCTATGGCAAAGTGATCTGATGAGTCCTGTCCAACCTTTAAGAGACAGAAACAATCATCTCTACATACGACGTGAAAATCTTAACTGGTATAGAGTTCAGGGGTAGCAGAGAGTTCAGTAAATGCCTGGACAGAGACTGATTTATCTTTTCCTTCCCAGAATGAGGCAGTCAGCTGAACCCAACCCTATTAAGTAGCCTGAACCCTTTCTGACAAGCTGTCCCAGAAACTCTCTTCTAAATTCAAATGAAATCATGAAATCCCATTGAAAAACATGTCTTTACCTATTCCAACACTACTGAAGTTTCATTGAAGTTTGGCCAAAACTTCAGTCCCAGTTTGTTACCCAAAACTCAGGACAAGCTGCAATTCACACAAGTTCCAAATATGCACTAGACTTGCACCTTTACAAGTCTATTCACTGCAAAATAAAAGTAGTCAGCTAAGTAGCTGCATACCTCCTACACAGCACACCTTACAGTGAGTCAACCCCACCAAAATGCTTATGTAATTTAATTACACCTCTGGATAATCTCTTTAAAAGCAGGTTGCACTTTTGGAGATTGGAAACACCACAAAGACTTCAAAAGCAGTGCCATGAGTCAAGCACTCATTACATAGGTAGCACACATCAAGAATTTCAAGTATCTTCCATTTTGCATACCTAACTCCAAATATAAGCAACAATGACAAAATCTATTTCTAGCAAATATTAAAAATCCACATCCTCTCAAAGCAGAGAAAGTTTAACCCAATACTCTGTATGTAAACAAAAAAGCTCAACTCTTGCATAACTGTTCCTGATTATTTTTATGCAGGCTTTCTGTTTCCATTTACAAAATCAGTTTTAGAAAAATGCTCCTCTCATTAGAACCAGCTTGATTTTTTTGGATAGTTCAACTACTTAATCCCTAATGTTATCAGTAAAAGGACACTCTGTGAAGAATGCAATCCAGTCAAAATACATTATTATTGCAGAGAAGGATGAGCTTTTCCACGTGTTCCCAGCTGTGCTTCAGGTTGCTGACTTAAGCCCATTTAATAAAAGATGGTAAAGACTTGATTTATTGCTCAAGTCTCTCTTAATTACACCCTCTGAAAAAAAAAAAAAAACAATACCAAATGCCACCAGAATTAAATTAATTCAATTGTGACCTTCTATTCATTTATACTATTTAGTTTCTAATGTGGAAAAATAGACCATTTCTAACCCCACACTTGCCCTAGCAGCCTGTGAACTGCAATGCAGATGACAAGTTCATTAAACTCCATTATTTCAAATGAGGTTGCAGAACCACACGAGCAGAAGCTACAGCCCAGAGCTCTGCAGTGAGGGCCAAACTGAAATGTCCACAGTGTAGAAAAATAATTCCAGTCCTGCATTGAGCTAATAAGGAAGCTGCTTGGCATCACCATTATGGCAAAACTGCTGGCACAGTAGTTCCCTGCCCCCAAAGAGCCTGTGATGGATGCCTGTTGCTATCTCTGAGTTACTCAGGCATGTTCCTTGGCCACCAGAAAATTTACTGAAACCCAAAGGGCTCTGAAACCAGAGGAACCCCCAGATGTGGCACAAGGAGAGCAGAAAGTGCTTGATGCTGGGGAGGGAGATGAGATGCTCCAATGGTGACCTGCACCCTAAAATTCACCTCTGAGAAGAGCTACTCATGTCAAGCACAACACTAGGAGACTATGCAGCTGTACAAGTTCTGGTCTCAAGACCTGTACAGTCAGCTTCATTCTGCTAGAAAAGAAATTATACCAAAAGGTTTTGTGCGTTGCAGTCACACCTTGCTGTGCTTACTTTGCAAAGGTAAACAATAAATTTAAAGGAAAGTCTGAAATTGGTAAATGTAGCACAGTATTCACAGAATTCTGGCAAAATGCTGATTTTGTGAAATTTCTTTCACAGAAGACTTTTCCCCTCACACTGCACTGTGCATTGTTTTCTCAGGTCAATTTTTGTGCCACTTATAAAATACAATGCACAGAGAATTAATCATTTGCATGCTTCTGTGGAAATCATTACTCTAACTTTCCAGTTAAGAAAAAAAAAACCTCCAACAAATAAACATCTAAATTTACCAGAAAAGTAGCTGTATGTTTGGCACAATTGATTTCCTCATTTTAAATTAGGATGAACGGATTCAGATGGATTGATCCAAGATACGTATTTCAATTAAGGTATGTATGTTTGGCACAATTGATTTCCTCACTTTAAATTAGGATGAACAGATTCAGATGGATTGATCCAAGATATGTATTTCAATTAAGGTGTTTATCAGACTTCATAAAAGTATATTATGCATGCTAAAAAATGCAACCCACCTCCTCACTTTTGCCCTACAGTTTTCTTATTCAGATGCAATACATAATCCCATCAGCTGTGACAATTGCCTATCTATCCAACAGGTGTTTTCAGCAACGATCTAAAGGATTTTGAGATCTGCACAGCTCTGGTTTTATTTATTAATGTGCCTCTCCCCATTCTCTCCAGTCAACAGAAACCATATACTTCAATGATTAATTGACTTATAATCCTCACAGGTAAGAACATTCCTAAAGAAAATTAGGAACTTGGAAGGTGGAAACAACACCTGTGGGGCATTTGCATTAAGTTCAAATGCATTATTTGCTAATAGAGTAAGCATTGCAAATTAAAGCATTTCCTGTAGAGATGACAATATGCTGTTGCTCTTCAAAGTATCTCTCAGAAACACAATATTGCAGCTAAAAATTCTACATGCTATGGAAGTATCTCTCAGAAACACAATATTGCACCTAAAAATTCTACGTGCTATGTCAAACACCTAAAAAAAGAATAAAACTTATATAGTCCTAAAGCCAGTCCATTGTACCTGTGTTATGACACGCTGTATTTTAACCCTGTGCTGACAAACACCTGAACAAATTTTTGATAAACACATACAGGCACTGTAGAAATTTTTCCCATTACACACTTGTGCTAGTAGGAATTACATTACTCATTTCTGTATTATGTATGCACTCTCCTAGCAACTGACTGCTAGTTAGAGTCGTATCTCTAGCACTGCACACTACTAAGAAAAAGCACCAACTTGATGCCCTCACCTCAAAACCTGAAAACCCAACTCATGGCATCAAGATGAACAAACCTTCCCCACTCAGCAGTGCACTTAGCAGCTTTCCCATATTCAGCTAAATGCAGACAACAGAAAACAGTGGTAAAAAAGGGCAAGCCCAAAATGACCTGCAACACTTCTGAATCCACTCCTCCTTTTTCACTTGTGACTGACTGGTGGGATGGTAATTAACAGCCTCCTCACACCATTACATATCAGTCAGAGCTTACTGTCAGTTTTCCAACTCTTTTGGCAAGGCAGTTCCTTGCCCATGAGCCAGTGGCTCCTGCAGGATTTGCTGCTCCTGAGGAAAGGTGCTGCAGAGTTGTGCAGCCTGGGCTGTTCTCCAGGCAGCTCATCCAGGGATGCTAGCAGTGAGCTCATCATGCCCAAGCCTTTCAGCCTTAGGTTTGCTTTTCAGTCTCGTAGCCTTTCTCTGGCATAGGTACAGAATGTTTTCCATACCATCTGCTCATCTGTGATATAAGCAGGGTCAGCAAAATGTTACATCAGAGTCATTTACACCTATTCATGCTGACTTACCAATAAGGAACACATCAGTACTAAGATGAATCTGTCTACAGACTTCTTAATGTGAACAAGCATTACTGAGAGAATCCCTAGTTACACTGCATGTGCAACTGTCAGCCACATAGAGTAAAAGGATTCACCAGGTTGAATTTGCTCCAGCCACCATTGAGGCTAATAACTTAAGGCTAATAATGCTTCCATTATGCTGTAGCAACCCTACTTTTAAGAACTCAGCTTCACAACCTTCTAAGAAGTTGCCTTTCTATTAAAACAAAACAAAAGCCCACAACAGAATTTGTCAAGCCTTCTCTTGACTATCTGAACCAAGATGCTGTATTAGTTGTGGGCAGAAGGGACTGGCTTGTTGTGTTTTAAAAACCTGAGTTTCAAAATTCCCTTTCCTTGTGCAATTTCAGGATTGACCACAGTGGTCCAGAATATGAATTCTGTCTTCAAATCAGCCCTACCTGTCATGACACCCTTCAGTGACATTCACAGCCCATATCTGGGTCCTTAGCTGTGGTTGCTGTGTGATCCCATCTTGCACTTGCACAAGAGGGAAAGGTTGATGAGGAGCCAAGAGACAGAGCTGCATTAATGCAGGAAAATAAAAGGTCAGAACTCAAGGAGGGACTAATGAAAGGGAACAGGAGGAGAAAACAATTCACTCCGGGGGAGAACAGACTGTTTGCTATTTTTAATTTCATGGGAAGCATTTTTGCTCAAAATTAAACAATTGGGGGTTTTTTCAGTACAATAGTACTACTACACAAACTCCCTTTCAACAAAAGTAGTCCTCTTATAATAAAAAAACTATGAAATAAACCTCAACTAAATGATTATGCTGTAATGCAAAACATTGCATTTTGTTGCAACATTTCATTTCCCCTCTACTACTACCTAAAAAAATATTAAAATCTGTAAAATAATGCAATTGATGTATTTTAGCAGTTTTAGGTTCTCCCTGCTTTTATTGGCAACTATTTCTCATATAAAGTAGCAAATAAAACATACAATTTGATCATAAAAGTCTGTATTCTGCCTGTAACTAAGGATGAGCAGCTACTTAAAATACAGTTTGTGTATATTCTCAGCACGTTTAAAACAGAAGTGCTGACAGACCCTTAACAACAGTACCCCTAAACACCTCTCATAGAAATTCATCTGTTTAATAAGAATGTCCTCTAATAATCAGGTCAGAGAAGTGCAAAGCAAACAGGGCAGCTCTGCTGCTGTGACTGCTCCCCAGACAATCCTCTCCTCACATCCAAGATAACCATTACACTATATATACGATTATTGCAAAATGAATCGTTTTAGCTGTACATTTTCCAGATCCTGAGTACTGCTGTAATTTCTCCTTTAAAAATCAATTAGTTTGTTAAAGCCATGCTCTTGGATGTGCACACAGCACTCCTGTGGGCTGCCTGAAAATGGATAGCTTCTTATTTCTGCATTTGTGATTTTTACAGCGGAATAAACCTGTGTATGGAAGGGAGAAGGGAAGTAGGGTGAGAACTGTCCTCCAAAAGGGACATAAGGATTGGCTGAGTTATGGTCCAAATTATGCTCCCAAAGCACATTCAGCAAAAGTAATTTTTGAAGGTTTTCAGGTTTGTGTTTTATCTATCTATCTATCTATCT
>NW_008657982.1:17812-27901 GCF_000695815.1 Acanthisitta chloris | reverse complement strand
TATACACACATATATACATATATATATCCCTTCTTCTTCTTCTCTGCACTCACAAAACCAGTTCCCCATGTCAGCAGGGACCTGGCACCCGTCACCACATCACTGAGCAGCACAGCTCAAACACACCAAGGAGGAAGGCTCCAACCATTGTGGGCTGCATTCAGCTTCCCATACTGGTATGGAAGCCTGGCCACTACAACTACTGCCAAAACCTCTGCAGCAAAAGCAGCTCAACCCATGCTTTCCATAAACTGATTTCAGGACAAATGGTGACTTTTTCTCTGGCTTATTAAAGCAGATCAGATGCACAAGTTGCTCTGCAGCCTGAGACTGCACATGGTCAATGAAGTCTCTTTGAAACACAATAAACAGTACAGTAAACCTTGGCTCGTGTTGTCTTTTGTGCTGTGCTGCATAACCTGGGGTGGCACTGGGTGGGCAGCAGACCTCAAAAATCAGAGAAACATACAATCACAGAATGTCCTCCCCACAGGGATCATCAAGTCCACCTCCTGCCCTGCACAGACACCCCAGCAATGCACCCTGTGCCTGAGAGCATTGGCCAAACACTTCTTGAGCTCTGTCAGCCTTGGGGCTGTGCCCACTGCCCTGGGGAGCTGTTCAGTGCCCAAACACTTACTGGGGAAGAACCCTTTCCTAAAATGTTCATGTAAACTACATTGACCCCTGAAACAAGGAGAGCTGCTCCAAAACACACTTCTTCACTGGAGGTGATGATGTCTGCCAGCCAGGGACAGCATCTGGGTGAGGATGGAGGGAGACAACAGGATCCCTTGGACCTACAGAACGACATGCAAAATGCCTTCACCGGGATAACTTGCACAAATCCTGTCATTCCCACGTATCCAGCAGTATGCTGTGAAACGTGCCTGCAGTAATTCCTCGGGATAGCTCCTCTGAACCAACGATGCCATCCAGAGGTGCTCGGGTGCAGCACACAGCTCTGTGTCCGCAAGGACTGAAGGGAAAGACACAACCTATGCATAATCTTATACATCAGACTTTAAACCCACCACCAAATAATTATATTCTCTGAATTTTTCATTTATCTTGACCATCACTGGGGGTTTTTTTTCTGTTTATCTCACTATTCACTGTGTGTTTTGGTTTTCTATATATACTAAATCGTTCTTAAATATGTATATATACGTATTTACACACACCTCTGACCTCTCCTGGTAAACAGAAGCTATTTCATCTCACTCGCAGTTGCTAACAGCAGGCCTGGCACCACATGGGGAACTGAGAGAGACACTCATCTGTATTGCACTGCTATGCAACAGCACAGGAATTCAGATAGCACCAACCACACACTGAAACAGGAAACAAAACAGTGGAAAACAATCTTTGTTCCCCATCTAGAACAGCTGGTGACTCCCTTTCAGCTGTGAAATTGTGACTCAAACTTGAGACAAGGAGATGTTTTTCCAACATATGATTATACATATGTATGCCTGTGTACACAGAGTTTATGTCAGTTGCCTGAACAGTTTGGCTGCAGCATCACCTGTGGCAGATTTTACAATGGGCAAAGTATGGCACAGGAGAGATTTGCTCAGTAAGAATGGTCTGATTTACCTCTGTGTGCAGAGGTAACTCCTTCACTGGCACCTGTGTCTGTGTCACATTAAAATGTGGATTCACAAAGTGAATTAATATAGTAGCAGAATAAAACCAATCACTGAATCCTTATTTTCTCCTTTAGGAAGTTAGTGGGATTAGACTCATAGAATGTCCTGAGTTGGAAGGGACCTACAAAGATCATCAAGTCCAACTCATTAGGACTATACAGATTACAGATAAATAATCCCAACAGCACAAACTATATGTTATTTATTTATCTTTGGGATTTTCCAAGCTTTATTCAGATTCATATCTGATTTTGAGATGTGCTATCTTAAAACTACAGAAAACACAACACACTTGTATCTGTCTTCTTTTCTCCTTAGAAACCATCACTTACTGGTCCATTAGGATTAAGGCACTGGGTGTTATTTTATCACCTTACACAAACTAAAAGAGAAAATTGAGAACCAGATTGACTTGAAAACTAATCAAGTAACTTTTCAGATAGCTTATGGCAAGCACCGCTCTCACTTGCTGTACCCCTCCCCAAAGGAGCATCCTTCTTTTACAGTCTCAGCACTGGAAAATGAAGAAAAAACTGTAAAAACATAAATGATGTCAGATGACAGACGGTGTGGCTGAACCATGGTTATGGTTAAAAGGAGATGGTTCAGAGGAGATTTTGAGTGTTATGGAAGCAGAATGTTAAATTTAGGGACTGACGTCTGCAGTGCATTTGGAGTCACCTTGAGCTGACATCAAACCTAACATGAGAACCTGCTGATGCCTCCATTTCCCACCAGTCACCCCTAGGCCATGCCCTTTTTATAGGTGCACTCAGGTCCCACATCAGCAGCTGCAGGGAGGTATCCTGGGTCAGTGAAAGCACAGGATTGTGGAGACACCTGCACAAAGAAGGGCTTGAAGGGCCATTCGGAAGAGATGAGTGAGCCTGCAGAAACCTGCACTCTGGTAGGGCAAGAGGTGGAGAAACAGCTCTCGTGTTCCAGACACTTCAGTGCTGAATACATGTGTGGAGGGAAGAGCAGACATATGGAGTCCTTCACAAGTTGTGAGAGATGACCCACAGAGATCGCTGAGTCGACAGTCTAATTTTATAATCTCAACCCTGCTACAAGTTTCAGACACGTCTTATATCAAGTGTACAACACTTCCATGCAGCAGCAGTGAAAATATAAGCAAATCCCAGGAAACACACCACTTCTATGCACTGTGATGAAAAAAATACTGCAGTGATTTAAGAGAAAATATTTCTTTAAAAGATCAAAGACATTGTCTTCCCCTTCCTGCCACTTTCATACACACCATGTTGGCCTAAATGAAAACATCAACATCATAGAATGTTACGGGGTTGGAATGGACATGACAGATCATCCAGTCCCAACCCCCTGCCCTGGGCAGGGGCACCTCCCACCAGAACAGGTTGCTCAAGGCTTTAGCCAACCTAGCTGTGAACACTGCCAGGGCTGCTCTCAATGACTGCTATTTGCCACTTTCATACACACCATGTTGGCCTAAATGAAAACATCAACATCATAGAATGTTACGGGGTTGGAATGGACATGACAGATCATCCAGTCCCAACCCCCTGCCCTGGGCAGGGGCACCTCCCACCAGAACAGGTTGCTCAAGGCTTTAGCCAACCTAGCTGTGAACACTGCCAGGGCTGCTCTCAATGACTGCTATTCCCTGACAGGACAGGGTTGTAGAGAGGTGGGGAATGGCCTCTCCTGTCATGCCTGCAGGGACAGGACTAGAGGGAATGGCCTTGAGCTGAGACAGGGAGAGTCAGATTAGATCTTAGAAAAAATTTCTTCACTGTTAGGACGTTCAGCCACTGGAATAGAGAATTGCCCAGGGAGGTGGTCACCATTCCTGGTGGTGTTTAAGAGGTGTCTGGATCTGGCGCTGGAGGATATGGTTTAGGGTTTAGGGGTTACAGCCATGCTTGCACTTGATGATCTCTTCAAGGTCTCTTCCAACCTCAATGAATCTATCATTCTCTGATTCTCTGACTTCTCCATTCAGCTTACAGGTGTGTCTGGGATTGCCTTGACCCAAGTGTAGGACCATCCACCCAAGTGTAACTGCTGCTTGTCCAGACAAGTCTACATTGACACCAATGCGAAAAGACTTGGAAAAGACCATGGAAAAATCTGCTCTTGTGGACTGGTTTGACTGTGTAGAGTGTGCACTGACCTGTACTTCCCCGTCCTCACTTGCAGAGCTCTCATCCCGCAGCGCTGCGCGCCCCCGACATCATTCACAATATCATCCCCGATCATGATGGCCTGTCACGGCAGAGAAATACGGGAAAACCGGAGTGAATTTTCCTCCTGCCATACGTCACGCTCCTCTGACATAACAAACAGCTTGATTTGATGGTTAATACTGCCATCAGACAAATTAAACAAGATAATATTGTCATCGTATTGATTAAAAGTCATCCTACCTGGAGTGTAATTCATGCCACGGCTCCTCCAGCAATGTACATGTCTGGACAATTTGTAATCAATCACAGAAATCAAAGGGGTTTGGCACACAGCACAAAGGAAATGGTGAATTTTATGAAGTTAAGGCCTATTCGGTTCCTAACAGTCCATTTTTGTTATGCTCTGAGCAGTTTAAATTAGCTTCACTTCTGAAACTTGGGATTCTACAGGGTAGTCAGAAGCTTAAGGCTGGGATCCCTAAGAGCTTGATCCAAACCCATTCCCAGGTGGATACAGAAATTTGGGGAAAACACTGTAAAATGCAATTTATTCATGTTTGCACCATGTGACAGGGTAGAGTTTGTTTCCATCAGCTTAAATCTATGCAAATACTAATAAACTAATAAACACAGCAGCTTTGAAAAGATATCCACTAGTTGATACTATTTTAAAGTGTCCTTTTGCACCTTTTATATTGAGGTTGAATTTTACCTAAAATACATTAATTAGTTGCATCTTTAACCACTTGATCTTCATCCTGTTGAATTAGCCTCCTCCTTCACAAACATAACTGCCCAGTTTCACAACCAGGGCACATTGCAGCCTCAGATGTTTCTGCCTCAATTTCCATCCCTTCCATGTACTTTGGATTATTTTCATACCTGCACATCACAGAGTCACTATGCAAAGTGTTTCTTTTCTTACTAAACCAATAGCTCTGTGTGGTTTGAGCTTTTCTTAGGGACTGTCATGAGAGAATCCTGACCAACATATGGGCTCTGGGGGTTAGAGGGATGTTTGCAAGGGCCCAGGATTGCCTTAGATGGAGGTGGATTGCTGGAGCAGCACCATGGGGACTCCTTTGGGCACTCACAGAAGCCAACCCAGCATTTTTCCATCTGTGGAGAGCTGATAAACAGGCCCTTGTCAGGGAGGTCATGGGAATGTGGCACACATGGCAGAAGCAGGGATTGCCTTCTCCAAAAGCACCAATCTCTGGGAGTGCTAAGTCTTTCCATCCAGCTGGCTGCAGCTTTAAGGCCAAAAACATCAAGGAAGTCTGTGCTGCAGGTGCCATTCCAGTTACCAGTTCTGTTCAATTTCACATGCTCCTCTCCCTCTGCCTGCACATGGAACCATCTCTTCTTCACACAGCACACAAGAGCCAGTTCATCTGTGTCACCCACACCTCAACTCCCACTTTGTGAGGAAGTTGTATCCAGTGATGAGGTTTTCCTTCAGTTTCCTCTTCTCCAGGCTGAACAGACCTAGTGCCCTCAGCCACCACAAGGCTTCCCCTCAAGGCCCTTCACCATCTTCATTGCCTCCTTTGGACACTGTCTAACAGCTTAATATCTTTCTTATATTTTAAGGTGCCTTCTCCTGCAGATAGTTCATGTTTCCTTGCCACTCCTCCAAGCATGCAATCCAGCATGAAATGGGGAGAAAATGATGGGTTAAACTTAATTAATTATTAAATAAATCATGTATACATGGATAAGGAGAAGACAATAATCCCACTCATGCAGAGCTGTGCAGAACAGGGCAACACCACTCCGACCATTGCCAATTCCCACCAAGCTGCTCCGAGATATTTAATCACTCTCAACCATTGGCTTTTATAGCCTATAATCCCCTTTTCTTACAAAATTCCTTCCAACACCTCCCTGAGGGTGAGAGCGAACAGACTTGCCCTCTGCTCCCTGCGTGCCCTTGCTCAGCCTGACTCATGATGTACATGATGAGATTTCTGAAGCAAAGACCATTTCAGCCCTATGTTCTCCTAACCCTAAAAATGAATTTGCTCTGCCAAGGGGAAAGGGCAGAGTGTGGCAACCCTCCAAGCACTCTCTGGCTCAGCAGGGCTGTATTTTACCCCATGCAGGGAAGTTTTCCTGCAAGACCCTGGCAGCTCAGTGAGTGCAGCTGCAGCTGAGCAGCGATGCCTGTCCAGCCCAGCTTGTGGCATAAGCATACAAAACTGTACTCCAACCCCCAGGGATTTCACAGATTTACTATCGGTGAAGGGCAATAATCACTGAAGGAGGAGCAATTATTCCCAAATCATTTAGGATTTAAAAAATCATTGGCAAGAAGATAGAGGTCAAAAGGTGCACTGTCAAGGGAAATAAAAAAAACTCTACCTGTCAAACCTGGGTTTAACTTCCTCTCTGACTGCAATATGGTAAGAAGAGAGAGAAAGATATAAAACTGAAAGGTCATATACCCACTGAAAGCAGGAATTAAAAGATCCCCGTCCATGTTCACATTTTACACACCATCAATGTGTTCAGTCATTCTGGGAAAGTTGCTTTTCATAGACTGGCTAAAAATTTACTTTAAAAAAGGGAAAAAATTGCAGTGAGTTTCTCTGGTTTTTGAGACAAAACAGCAAAGAATTAGGATGGGTGTGATTTATATTTTCCTAAACCACAGAGCTGGTGAGAGGTGGTTGCACACACACAGTAAATGAAGCACACATGTGCCAAAGCTGAGGGAAGACACTCCTGAAGGGTCCCCATCAAACCCAGCCCAGATCAGCAGTGATAACAGAGGAGATGAACATGACCTCCAAGAATTTGGGGGTGGAAAGGCACAATATAATCCATGCTGGACAAACATCTGTGGCACAGAGATCACCATCATGGTCAGCAATCCTAGTGGAGCTGTCTGTGCCACAGACCCAGAGTTGAATGGAGGTGGAACCAACCCTGCTGACCCTCAGAAGCACCAAAACCAGTAAGTCTTTAAAGACGCTGCTGAGGTGGTAAATGGGAACCTCAGGTCATTTTTGCCTGCAAAAGAGGTTGAGCATTCACTAAAATCACAGAAAAATGTCTGATCAGAAAAGGAATCGTGGAGTAAGAAAACAAATAAGACAGAAAGACAAGAATATCCTGATTTTCCCAGCCATGCTCACGTTGCAGTGCAGTGTTGACCAAGATGAGCTCAGACACAGCCTAGGGAGGATGCAGAGAGATGATAACTTCATCAGAATATTTAACACAGTGAATGCTCCTCGAGTCAAACATATTTATGCCTAAACAGATTTTTGCTATAGGCTTAATAACCTTAATCAAGCTAAATGTGCCAGGGCCATAAGGAAATAAAGCTTAAACACCAAACCCTGATTAATGTATTAAACCCTTTTACACAAGAAATACGACACGCTCGCTTTTCTCCCTGCTCTCTTTGGCCCAAGTGGTAATCTCACAGGCCTCAGGATCCTGGATTACTGTTAATTATGTTTCTAGCTGAGATTTCCAAAGGCTGCAGCCAGGTTTCAGTAAGCTTTAAGCAGGATTGAAGTTTGAAACTTCACTCAGACACTTCACTTTGCTTTCGGAGATGGAAAATCTTTCCCCCAGTGAGCAAGGAGGAGATGTTGGCATGGCAGCAGGTCCTCTGTGCCATTCTCTGGGTGACCTCCCTCTGCTCTCATGCACCACTAACTCCCACCTGAGACTTGCAGGTGGCAGAAATGGGAATTGGTTAACTACCAGTAGTTTATGGACTCCAGTATGACCTGCCATAACTCCCATTAAAACAGGACAATTTGCTACAGAGAGAACTTTTTATGATTATATAAAACTACCAGAACCTTAACATTATTTAGGTTTTATTGTAAAGCTGTAAAAATCATCCGCTGTTGCAGCTGCCTTAAAACATATGAATTAGGCATTTCAGTAACCTTTAAGATGTGTTATTCTTTGTCATATTACCGAGCCATAAGATAGGTCTGGTTACCTCTAAGAGGTTTAAATTTCCAATCTATTAAAGTAATACCAGCAATCTGTTATTTCTAGGCCATTGAGGAAAGGTTAAAATGAAAATTGGACTTTGGGGAGTTCCTCCTGTTCTAAGTGCAGGATGGAAACATCTCAGCAGCAGAAGGCAAAGTCAGGGTCTCAGTAAGATGCAGTTACCAAGGGAAATGACTGGTGATAACTTTATTGATTAAAGCAGCTTGAGGAGTTTCAGCATTGCCACTGTCTCAAATTACTGTGGTGAGACAGCTTTATTAAAAAGGTATTTTTCATTAAAAGTCAGGTGAAAGAAAACTGTAATATGTTTTCAAAGAGCACAGCTCATCCAAAATGCTTTAATGATGGTATGGATTAAATGCATTCCACAGGTGGAATAAATTATGGGCAAGCATTTTGTGAAAATAAAGGCAAGTAGAACTAGCCCTTGCCATGTCACTGCAAATGCAGAGAAGTGTAGTTCATTCAGGAGACAGATTAGATTGTAATACAAAGCATTACAGGAACTTACTGAAGTGAAGATACTGAGGTTTCAAACTGAATACACTGAGGCTTTATTATTCTGGGCTAAAACAACCTGCAAATCCTTCTCGAAAGTACATTAAAGTTGCAAGGTCAAGCACTCAAAAGTTAGGAAAAGGTGTCAGAATTAAGGTAGTTTGCTTGGCTGCAATTTGTTCCTCTTATATATGTTCATCATGATCCAGGATTTAACTCCAGCAGTGTGAACTATTGTTTCCATAGTGGAAAGCATGGAGTGACTGATGCCATGATGCAGTAGTGTCTACTGCTCTCCTCCTTGGTTAGGCACATACTCCCTTCATCTCAGACCTCTCTGAGTACAAAATATTATACCTACAGACTAGACATATCACTTCAACAGATTAATAGCATTTAATATTAGAAACTATAAGAAAAATCCCCCAAAATTCTGTCAAAATATAAAGTCAGTCACTAGCAGCACTGTGACACCATGGCAAACAGCAGAGAATGAATAGATAATCTCTGCTGGGGACTATTCTTGCTTTCCTGTACCCAAAGCAAATCCTCCTGAAGCTGGTGGGAGCTACTCACTGAGGCTCACCCTATGGGACCATTTTTGCCAGCTTGGTGAGCCATTAAATCAGGTTTGTTTTCTGGGGCAAAGATTTGGAGACAGGAGCTGTGGTGTTGCATCCTTGTAATGATACCTTCACTCTGTGACACAGGATGACATAGTCCTGGCATTCCATGAGCTGGGAAAAACACTGTCTGGGAACAAGTGCACCACCCTGCCAATGGAAAAGGACAAGCAATGCCCCTTCACAGGGACACCAGGATAGAAAACTCAGGAATAACATTTTCCCTCTCACTCCTGCACACCAAGCATTTCTGATACAAGCAGAAAGGACACACAAACTTTTACACATGTGATTTACACAGACAGCACCCAAGGGCTGAGCACTGCGGGTTGTTTTTTTATTGTTCTTTTTTTCCAGCTACTTTTTCTTCAAATGCCTCTCTGTGGCTGAGAAGGATTCTGGGGTTTGTTGGTTGGATGAATGGATTGAATGATTGCCATGGCTGTAACTGGGGTATTACGTTCAGGCTGAGCTATCTTGCTACTGGGAAGATATGGACAAACTGAAGGGACTAAAAAAGCACTGCTGAGGGTTAGGGACAGAGGGACAGAATCAAGGCAAGATGCTGAGAGTAAGAGACAACTATTGTAATGCTAGCAAATCTAGATATAATTGGAGAAAGAAAATATCCAGGAAGGCAAACTGTTATTTTGGTTGCTAACTAGAGCAAAACCAGAAATAAGGAGATGCAGTTTAACATGGAAATGTCCCAATGAATCTCAGAAAAAAGCTGCCTGCTCATGAGACTTGGACACTGTCCCTAAGGTACTTACAGCAGCTCAGTTGTTTGGCCCACTGAAAACTACTCTGGGCAAGACATTAATAAACGTGGAGCAGGGAACACTCCTGCATGGGGAAGGAGATGGATGAGATGGCTTACTAGGTCTTTTCCATCTCCCCACTCTCTAATAAAGTAAAACCCAAGCACATACTAAATTACAGGGCCATAATTTCATCTGCAGGCTTGAGGGACCTCCAAGCCACCCAAACTTCTCTCCTGTTGTTTATAACGTCACCCAAACCCCCCTGATGGAATTATTACATTGTAATTCACTGCTGTTTGTGAGTCATCTCATACTCATCCTTATGTCCTGTGTGACAGAACAACAAATCAACAACAGAGAGGCAAAAATATGGGCAGTACTAAGGGAGGAGGGTGCATCA
>NW_008657982.1:0-17794 GCF_000695815.1 Acanthisitta chloris | reverse complement strand
TGATGAATCCAGTAACACAGAAGGAGATTTTGGGTCAGTCAGTGCTTCCTGTTCACCTAAATTATAAACTATTTTACTTCTGCCTTTCCTTTTTACTCAAACAAATAGTCAGTGTGACACCAAAGGGAATAAATAACATTCTGGGCTCTGTTGCCATTGTCCTGCAGCCTCCAGACTCTAAGCAGACTGCCAGGCATCAGGGCACCTCTCATCCTGTGAGGCACAAAATCTTCCATAATTCCTTGGGAAACCTTATTAATTCTTCTTGTTTTCTTTAGCCTCCAAATAAAGGAATTCCACAACACAAGTGCATGTTGTTTTGGACTACCTGGTTTGGGAGGAAGGTGAATATGAAAGCAAAACACAAGTGTTGTGGAAGGAGAAACCACAGTAGGGAATGGAGGGATGGAAGACTAGATTGGGTAGAGGTATGGAGAGCATAAGGCAGAGCAAAGAGAGACTGACACAGGGAATAAAAAGGGAAACTGCACACAGCCAAACAGAACCCTCAGAAAGGCAGGGAAAATGGTGCCATGCCTTTCAGGAGGGTTGTATGTATGAACAGGGCAGAAGAAACTCAACACATCCCCACCTGCTGGCATTTACCCTCCTGGTTGTCAGTTCTCTTTTGTCTACTTCACATTACTTGATAGAATGGGCAAATGTATGTTTTTTTTCACTCTGAAGCATTTTTTAAACAATTTTTCTTTTCCTTTTTGTTTTCCTTTTTTTTCTTTTTCAGTAATTCATAGAGAGATACTGAATATAAATATGTGGAAAAATATTCACCATGTCCTCCTGGCCACATTCCCTTCAGCCTCTTCTAAAACATTCCAAAGTTATAGCAAAGCAGAAGAAATGCCTCGGTGGGCATAACTACATGGCACAGCCTGTGGTCAGGACACCTTACCTGCTCTGGTGGAACTCCCATCTCGGCTAGGGCTGACTCAAAGAACCTTTTTGCTGGTTTTCCCACTACCTCAGCTTGAACATCACAAGCATACTGGGAAAAAGGAAGAGAGACACAAAAAATGGTGATCAGAAAAGGATTTGTGCAACTCCATAACTCCAGTCAACTATATAAATAGTGATTGTTGATTTTGGCCTTAAATAACAATGGATTAGTGGATGAAGGTGAATATCAGAAAGTTTGGGTAACAGAAGTGCTTAATGGTCTCTAGCAAGGAACAAAGTTAGAGAACATCAGAGGTTACAAACCTTTTACATTCTCCCTCATGGGAATGGGGACTGGGCCCCTCAGTTCAGGAGGAACATTGAGGTGCTGGAGCAGGTCCAGAGAAGAGCAGTGAGGCTGGTGAAGGGACTGGAGCACAAGTGCCATGAGGAGAGGCTGAGGGAGCTGGGGGTGTTCAGCCTGGAGAAGAGGAGGCTCAGGGGAGACCTTCTCACCCTCTGCAACTCCCTGACAAGAGGTTGGAGTCAGGTGGGGGTTGGTCTCTTCTCCCAGGCAACCAGCAGCAGGACAAGAGGGCATAGACTCAAGCTCTGCCAGGGGAGGGGTAGGTTGGATATTAGGAAGAGATTTTTCACTGAGAGAGTGATCAGACATTGGAATGGGCTGCCCAGAGAGGTGGTGGATTCACCATCCTTGGAGGTTTTCAAGCTGAGACTGGATGTGGCACTTAGTGCCATGGTCTAGTGACCACAGTAGGGTTGGACTCGATGATCTTGGAGGTCTCTTCCAACCCAGTTGATTCTATGAGTTCAGACTCAGTTCCCATATCTCTCATTGTTTTAAGAGCATCACTCTTAAAGAAAAACAAATATCCTTTAAATGAAGATATCAACAATACTGGAGGGCCTTAAAATATGTAGTGGGTTTCTTCAACTACACGGCATATTTCTAATGATTCAAATGACCAGCAGATTTGCAGTGTTTTATTTTGCTGCAAGTAAATACCAGTATTATGCTGAAACAGTTGTTTTTAGCTTGTTCCTAGACAAGTAGAAGCCTGAACTGACCTGGGAGGCAAAGGCTCTCCCCAAAAATCACATGGATACAAGTGAATGTGCTGCAGGCAAATATTATACTCACTATGTTCTGTGTTTGTATATTGCCCTATTTTGTATATTTTGCATTTTATTTTGTCTTTTTAACCTTGTCATATTTTGTACGTGTTATTCGTGTTATCTTGCTTTATTCTCTGCATTCACTGTTATTTTTTTCTCTCTCTCCACAAGACTATAAAAGGGAGAATAACATTTCTCTCCTTCTCTCACCCTTAAGTTGGCTTATCTCTTGGGTTCCAGTTCTGCACTGACTTAATCAGGCTTAAGAGTAGGATTGTACTTAAGTCTCTTGCTGAATAAGGTCCTTTTGCTTCAAACTGCTAAAGGGCAAGGGCTGTGTCCACAACAACACCACACCAAGCATAAAATGGACCTTCAGGTTTTCTTGGGTATCTTTCAGACAACATTCCACACTTTGCTTTCCAGACTCCTCCTTTCAAGGGCCTCACTTCCAATAAAGGTACCACAATGGTAAAAGTTCACATTGGAAGTAAAATAAAGAAAGAAAATGAACAAAGGTAGAAGACAAATGAATTCACCCATCTTTGAATGCAGCAGATGAGCTCCAGTCTGTGGGAACTCCCTCCACCAAGGTGAATAATTACAGAAGATGAGCCATATTTACACCAGTTACTCTTTTAACAAGGTGCACCGAGTGAGTAAGCACAATTCAAGCTATAAAATACCTCTAATGCCTTCATATATGCTCCAACATCAAGTTTCAGGCCATCGGTTTCTTTATAGTAGCGTCTGGAAATGAAAGTGATAAAGTTCCCATGAAATGAAAACGTTGGCAGTTAAATACAAAGAAACCACATTTTATTGTTTCTGTGCCTTTATAGATGACCATATGGCTTCAACAAAAAGTCAAGTAATCAGAAACTCTGGAGCCTTAATTGAACACCCAGAACTAAGGAAAGGACAGGCTCAGTACCATGCAGTGCTCGGGGAAAGGATCCCAGGCCAGATGCCCATCTGGCATCTGGGACACAACTCCATGGTTCAAAGGGATTTCAGTGAGCTTCTATCAGGGATGGACTTGGCATGTGTTTTGTTGCACAGTGACACAGACCCCCTGGCAGATAAAAGACGAGGGATGGCACCAACCAGCAGCTGTGACACCTTCAGGACATCTGGAAGGAGACCCAACAGTTGACTATCATCACCTGTCACCAGCCTCCCACATGAGGAAAGCCAGGGCACTGTTTATTGGCACTAGAAAAGCCCTCCAAGCTAAATTTTGTTCCCTCTAAACATGTCCCTATTGCCATGAAGCTCATGAAATTAGATAGCGTCATCAAAATGTTTTTCTGGAATAGCAATTCACATTAATGCAGGTCTTCCAAGCTCTCCTACCCAGAGCAAAACAGGTTTCTATAGAACAGGGAAAAGAGGTAGGATGAGCAGTCAGTTAAGATTTTATGCCTTATCCTTCTGCCATTTTCGATTATTCAGCATAGCCTTCCTTTAAAATGACCACTTGACCTTTGCTAGAACAGCCATTAACCTTCCATAGTCTAGCGTAAACAGCTTAATTTTCTGACAGTGGCATGACAGAAGAAATTACAAAGCCAATTCCCACTCTCAGCCCAAAACAGATGCTAAATGTAAATCACTCCATTTTCAGGAGGAGGGCATTCTGCTTCAGTGACTCTGACACTTTGGTTTTTCTATGGAACAAACTAAAACTTCAACCAAAATCAACCTCCTTGCCCAAGGCAGGGACTTTGCTAATGTCCACCCAACTGTGCTGATTCTGCAGGTTAAAAATGAAGCTGGTTTGGGGCTGGGGTTTGTATATGGCCCTTTGCATCAACAAGGCTTCTCCAGTCAGGTGAATGATTCCTCCAGTTTATAATCTCCCTATTTGAGTCAGAGAACTTAGCAGAGAACTTGCATTTGTATTACCTAAGTGATCAACCATTAAAGATATATTCTAATGTGGAAAACTGAGCTCTAAATATCCACAAATCTGTATTTTTACATGCAAAATAGTATCTGAAAAAGCAACACCAGGTCTGTTATAGAGCTGTTTTTATGCATGAATGACCAAATAAACTCTTTCACAAGCACAGGGTACAAATGTATTTTTGCATTCAACAATCCTTCAACAAAGGTTGATTCTACCTCGGTTATTTCGTATTTCAACATTTTCTCCTTATCCTGCTGAGGAACAGTAAGGATTTTTCACCCATGTTGTAGGATTAGAGTGTGAGTGTCAGGTGAGGCAACACAAGGAATTTAACTACTCCTTCCCACTGATAAATTCTACCCAGCTGGATCAATAACCCACAGACTAAGAAGGGTTTTCATGCCCATTACATTCTATTGAACCACTGAGAACAGTTGTCACTAGTTTCCCCAAGCTGAACATGCACAGTCTTTTTTAAGTCCATACATAGCACAACAGATAAGAATAACTCCTTCAAGGCTGTTGGGATTTGTCATTATTCAGCATCTTAATAACCTCCTGTTCAAAATCTCAGAGTACATCTAACCGAATCGTTTTTAGGAAAGCATTCGAACTCCCTGACTGGATTTGTCCTGCATGTCAAAGCAAGAGGTCAAAATTTACCTTTAATTTGGTATTAATGGGCAGAGAGTAATTAAAAAATGTTATTTGATAGTCTACCAAAAGAATTGATCTGTCACTTCAAAAGCACCAAAAGCATCAAGGTGCATCACAAACCCACACCAAGCATGGCCTGTTGGATTTTTGGATTTCTTTCACTGTTAAAAATCATTTATATTCAGTTCAGACAGGACCACATGGCTACAGGCAGCAGCTAAACCAACAGTTCTCACCTCCAAGATCTTGTAGGAGCAAAGACAAAATGTCAAACAGTGCCTAAAATCCTACTGACCTCCTGCAATACTCAGTCCTTTGGGAGCTACACACATCAAAATCCAAACTCTCCATGATTTCTGTGGTTTTTAACAGGCTTTCTTAAAGCAACAGAAGTCCTCTCCATTGACAGGTACCTGAGCAGATCAGCCTCTCAGCCCAGAGAGATTAACTGCTTACAAGTTGGTACTGTGAATGCTCACACCAATTCCTGCCCTCCACTAGGTACAAAGACACTGGGGGAAGTTAAAAAATGCAGAGACTTGAGATAGAAACAGAGCTTAACTCACCCTCTTCCAAGGGAAATCAAAACAGGCTTCTCCATCCCAATCAAAACTCGGAAAGCTTCATTGAGGTTTGCATAGGTGAAGCTTTCAGCTGCATCTCCAAGGACCACACAGTTTGGGTTTGTTTTGTCAACCTCAGCAAATTCAGGGACAAGATCTACAGAAGGAGGACAAATGAAATTCACAAATCCCTTAGATGTCATTGGAACCGATGGGTTTTCCCCAGATTCACATTTCCCTTCACTCATGACACAACTCATTAAGACAATAAACCCAAGTATGAATGACGTGCTCGTCAGACCCCTCTGTTCCTGAGTGGATTCTACTATTCATCTGCCCTACAAGGAGAGCAAAATAAACCATTTCCTGTCCCCCATGTGTCCCAGCATCTCCTGCAGGGCTGTCCCAAGCACAAGCACAACAGGTAAGTCCCTCAAGACTGTTGGGATGAGTCATTATTCAACACCTTAATAACCTCCTGTTATTATCTAACCGAACTGTTTCCAGGAAAACATTCAAACTCCCTGACTGGATTTTAAAGAAACCATTTCCTGTCCCCCATGTGTCCCAGCATGTCCTGCAGGGCTGTCCCACCATCGTGCACGAGCAGGTGAGGTCTCAGGCCGCGCTCCTTCAGGATGCGGCAGGCTGCGGGCGCCGGGGCCGTGACCTCGGACACGTTGATGTCAAAGCCCATTCCCTGCAGCTTCTTCACAAAGTTCTCCCGAGTTGCTTGGGTTTCATTAGTGCAGAACCTCAGCTTCAGGCCAGATGCTTTGATCCTGGTGAGGAAAAGCAGCAGAGAGGTTAACTAGATAGATAATGAGCTAACAAGTCAGTTTTGTTGACCTACACATAACTCAGATAATCACAAAAAAAATGCAAGGATGATAAGAAGGATATGGAACAACTGGAGCAAGTCCAGAGGAGGTCTCAAAGCTGATAAGAGGAGTGGGACATCTCCCCTATGAAGACAGGCTGAGGAAGTTGGGGTTGTACAGCCTGGAGAAGAGAAGGTTGTGTGGAGACCTCAGAGCAACCTGCAGGAGCTGAAGGGGCTCCAGAGAAGCTGCAGAGGGACTCTGTGTTAGGTACTGCAGTAAGAGGACAAGGGGTGACAGATTCAAATTGAAGGAGAGGAAATCTAGGCTAGATGTTAGAAAGAAGTTTTTTCCCATGAGGGTGGTAAGACACTGTCCCAGGCTGCCCAGGGAAGCTGTGGCTGCCCCAACCCTGGCAGTGTTCACAGCCAGGTTGGATAAGCCTTGAGTAACCTGCTCTGGTGGGAGGTGTCCCTGCCCAGGGCAGGGGGGTTGGACTGAATGATCTCTGAGCTCCATTCCAACCCTTTCACATACCCCTCAAGGGTCCCTTCTAACTCTGATTATTCTGTGATTCTGCTAGAAAAGTCCCTGCACTGATTCGGCAGACAACAAAACATGCTGAGTTCGTTTTCTAGGGAAATGATCCCAATTGGTTGGTGCAAACACCAAAACCAACTCGAGGTAACACATCTGATGACAAACTTTCCATCAAAGGATTCTAGGAAATCTGGTCCTGACTCAGAGAGTCCCTTCTGCTCATTGGAACTGCACACCAGTGTCTTCTTTAATAACACTGGTGATTCATTTCTTTCTTATTATTTGTCTTTCCTAATCATAGATATGTGAATTATCAATTACACTTAGTGGTTAATTGCCCTTCATAAAGATAGCTTTTCTATTTTAAATTAGGCAGTTAATATATTGTAACTAATAGCATCCACTTGTACATTATAAATATATCTTCATTGATTGGAGCAGTGAATGTGAGATTCACTCACAAGTTAATGAAGCAATTGAGTGAAGAAGTGCAGGGTGTACCCAGGGAATAATTATTGTTAATGAATTATGATGTGACCTTCTCAGAACAATGAGCAATTGGTGTGACAGTGGGATGACAGTATTCCACATCTGTTATTCGAGACACGGTTTCAGCTGTAGATGAAAAGCAAAGCAGTGTGATTTGGATATAAAACAAACTTCAGTAGACTGTGCCATGGTTTAAAAAAATCTTGTTCTGAATGCAAAGCTTATCTGCCCACTCTTAGGGAAAAAAATATCCCATGACTCACAACTGCCTGGAAGCAAACATTTGTTGAATAAGAAGCTATTCTTTCTCTTCTTAAAAGTGAAGGTGGTGAGACGCTGGCCCAGGTTGCCCAGGGAGGCTGTGGCTGCCCCAACCCTGGCAGTGTTCACAGCCAGGTTGGATGAGCCTTGAGCAACCTGCTCTGGTGGGAGGTGTCCTTGCCCAGGGCAGGGGGTGGCACTAGATGATCTCAAAGCTCCATTCCAACCCCTTAACATTCTATGAAACTATGAACAAAACGAATCCAGGACACTAACCACTGATCTGCACAGACAAACAAACACTGTCACAAGTCAGTGTGGTGAAAGCAAGCAGTCAGTTTTCCTGTGCTACAAACTTTACTCCTTTTCCGCATTTTACATGAAAAACAGAGTTACACTTCTGAAAGGCTTGTCCAAAGCAGAAGCAGTGTGGACACATCTCAGATTGCTTCCTGTCTTTATAGCCTCCAGCAATCACCACCTCAACAAATGAGCTCAGTAAACGCTTAGGATCAGTTGAGAACTAAAAAGAGTTGGGCCAAGATTGACAGTAAATAAGAGTCCAGTGGTGACACATGAAAAGGAGCCTCAAAAATATCATGGAATACTAAGCAAAAGAAAAAATTGAGAACTCCAGAGGAGACTTATTGCTATGAAGATATCTTTCCAATGAAAAAACGCTCTTTCCTTCCCAATTAGCATGTCTAGAAAGACTCCCTGCTAACTCTCTGCCAATGCTTGTACAGTACAGTCACACTCATCACTGTGTGCAAGATTACACATACACACTGGGACAAATCCAGCCCTGGATGCTCAGGATGAGTGGAGCCTGCAGACACAGCACACATCAGCAAACAACTATTAACTCAGAGCTCAAGTAATTAAGGAGAGATTTAACCAACAGTTTTCCATGGGGGAAATCCTGGCTCCAATCACATTTACAGCAAAACTCTCCTTGAGTTTTCCTAGTCAGGTAGGTTTTGCACAAGGAGGAGAAACCAAAGGAGGTGGCAGGTGAGATGCTTTGCTCAATGAGTCTATATTGCACTGCAGGTATGATTGTTAAACTTTGTATTTCTTTAGCTGAATGGGAAACCTCCAGCTACTGAGCTGACCCAGTGTTGCTACTTCTAGAAGCACATGCAGAGCAAGAGACTGCAATTTCTAGTGCTGCAAGCGTGGGGATGCGAGGAGAAGAATAAAGAACAAGATTTGTAATGGGATGTCTTATAAGATAAAGAGCAAGGGATTTAGATACCTGCAAGTACAGAAGAATGAGGCACCAGCAGATGAAATACACAACACGTTTTATCAAGATCTCCAGGGTATTACAGATTTATCAGCAGTTATATTACAGAGGCACAGGCACACCCAGGAAACCCAGTCAATCAGGGCTCCAGCTGGCTTCCACACAGCGTGGCGTGATAAAGATCCCACTCAACTCCCTAAGTACTGGAAATCGATCCTGATTAGGGCACAGGAGAGCACAGGGACAGGCAGCACTGCCCGAGTCGCCACAGGGACTCAACCACAGAGTCATTATGGTTAGAAAAGACCTCTGAGATCATCGAGTCCAACCTGTGACCTAACGTGACCATGTCAACTAGACCATGGCACTAAGGGCCACATCTAGTCTCTCCTTAAACACCTCCAGGGATGGTGACTCCACCACCTCCCTGGGCAGCACATTCCAGGGTCTGATCACTCTTTCTGGGAAGAAATTCTTTCTAATGTCTAACCCAAACCTCTCCTGGTGCAGCTGAAGACTATGTCCTCTTGTCCTGGTCAACTCAGCAGGGTCCAGATAGCTGTGGACATCCCAGGGTTGCCTCTTGCTCCCCGTATGGGGTCATCCACAGGCTTAGCATGGGACAAATCCACTCCATTTCCAACATGACTGCTCACACCACTCCTAGAATCTTAGAATCATCAAGGTTGGAGGAAATCTCTCAGATCATTAAGTCCAACCATTAACCTGTCACTGCTGTAAACCTAAACCACATCTTCCAGTGCCAGGTCCAGATGTCTCTTAAACACCTCCAGGAATGGTGACTCCACCACCACCCTGGGCAATATTCCAGTGCCCACAGGCAGGAATAGGGGAACTTGAACTTCACATGTGTGAAGGGAGAGCAGCTTCTGCCTTTTTAGGGTGTCACAAAAGGCAAACTCACCTAAAAGCATCTCTGTTGCAAAGGAAACTTGTCAGATCCCTTCTCAGAGGGCACAGCAGAGTGGAGAGGGCAGCAGGGAGCAGATGGAAAGTCCAGTTACCCCCTCTAGCTCTGTGCCATGGACACTCTGTGGCCAGCACTGGCTCTGCACTGCCTGCCAGGGAGATGCCACAGCACACAGGTACTGAAGCAAAGCAAAAAGTCACAAAAGAGACTTCCAAGCCCCAAATTATCAGCAGACAGATGGGCACCAAACTAACACACCAACAAGTGGATAAGGAGGCATTTTCTAAGGCTGACCAGAGGAGGGATTTAAGCTCACTCCAGATCAAAACAATCACTTGGTCACTTAAACAATCCCTAAATCTAGACTTGGGGCACCCACCTGGGGCATCCACCTGGCTCCAGGCATGTCATGAGCACATGTAGAAGGGAGAGATGGAGATGAGGGGTTTAATCTGAGCCCTGAGCTGCCCCTCACGCTACACCAGCTCTTTGAACTGACCTTTACCTCGTTGTGCTGGAGCAGGAGACGACGCTGAGTGACAATGTCCCACAATGCAATTACCATGCGTCAGATGAGCCAGTCCCTTACAAATCACCTCGAACTTTACACATCTGCTGCCTGTCAGCATCTGCCAGGCTCACTCACCCGAAAATAATGAAAAAAACTCTCATTATTGTTCCATAACAGGTAAAGTGTTAGGACAATTATTAGACATCCTGACTGACCTTGTGCAGACTTAACCAACTGCCCTTGCCAACCTTTATGGGCAGCCTTTGGGCACATAAAACACAAAACCTGTTCTTTCAGATGATGGAAAGGTTGTGACACTAGGAGGAAAAGCAATGGTCCTGGAATCGAGGCAGGAAGACATCACTCCTTAAATTCACATCATCCTGCACACGGCAGAAGCAGCTAAGGATATGGTATAAGGCTAAATTTGAGACTTCCCATCTTTGGACAGACTCTTTTGAAGCAAAGATTTTTCCTAGCACAGGAGCAGGAGGAAAAGTCCTGCCCACAGCCAGCCGGTCCTGTGCAGATGGGCAGGGGGCAGAAAGCAAAACCCTGGAAGAGGCAACAAGCCTGAGGTGGAAACTGTCCAACTTCAAAGGGGTTTGGAAGTGCATTAGTTAGGAGATTTCCAGAATCGGCCTTTTATCCTGCTTTTGGGGTTTTTTTTTCCCAGAGTGTTTGGAGTTTTTGTTAAGTTAAAAGAAAGCATGCTAACAGTGCTTAATAATGCATATAGTCAGGCCATGTAGGAAGAAAATTAGAGAGACAAAGGCATGAAATAAATTAAATCTGGCCACTTCTGTCAGGGATAGCAAAAGGTGCTTCTATAAATACATCAATAGCAAAAGGAAGGGCAAGGAAAACCTTCATTCCTTGTTGGACACGGGAGGGAACAGAGGGACCCAAGATGAGGAAAAGGCTGAGGCACTTAACACCTTCTTTGCCTCAGTTTTTAATAGTAGGACAGATTGTCCTCAGGACAACTGGGCTCTGGAGCTGATAGACAGAGACAGGAAGCCAAACAGCCTCCCTGAAATCCAAAGGGAAATGGTTAGAGATCTGCTTAGCCTCTTGGATCCTCACAAGTCTATGGGACTGGATGGGATCCATCCCAGACTGATGAGGGAGCTGGTGGAAGAGTTTGCCAAGCCGCTCTCCACCATTTTAATTCACCTGCTGAAATAACACCAAGCAAAATCATTGCTTCATAAGCCTGGAGGAGGCTATAAAAGCCTTTGCCCATCCTTAGGTGGCACAAGCCTTTCCCAGTTCCACAGAAACACTGAACTTCCCAATGTTTTGTAACTTGGTGTGTGCAATTAGACCAGAGGATGGCGGCCGAAATCTCAGGTTGTTCCTTCTCTATCCCAGTGCCCAAACCTTCCCATTCCTCTGATTTCTGCCCCCCTCAGCATGGCCAAATTGCTTAAATCTTTCTGTCACATCTCTGATGCCACTTTTGTCCCCTGAATGGTGTTTCCATTCACTGATGTCCTGTCATTGGTCCTGAGCACAGCTGAGCTCATTAAAGCTCCCATTCTCTGGTGATCCAGCTTTCTGCTCCATATAGCAAGGCTGGCCTGACAAATCCTTATGTACAGCACTCCTTGGCCCTGTTCCCTCCTGCATTCTTGTGTCTGAAACTCATCTCTACATCTGCTATCTCACAAGCACAATTTCCTCTCCAGACCCATATGGCTCACCTCTCTCTATATATAGAAGGGGATAATTTGGAGGCAATCCAAAGGAGGGATTGCAAAAGGGATTTAAAACCAGGAGGGCATTACCTTTGAACAAGAGTAAAAACAGATTAATAGGCACATATGAAGGAGCCCCAAGAAGAGGCCAATGTTATTTAAGGGCTGGGCAAGGGTGACATAAGGAAGGGTACAGAGGTAAAGGCTCTGGAAACACCACTTCGAGACACTGTTTGACAGGAAAAACCTGAAAAAGCATGGAATTGTAGTTCAAAGTAAACTTTGAAAACCTACCAACAACTTTATTTAGGTATTTCTATAATTTAGAATTTTTTAGAGGTAGAAACAAGTACTGGAAGTTGCACATCAAAACAAACTCCATCTTATCCTGAAGTCTCTACAAAGGCTGTTGAACACAGCTGGATACCAGAATCACTGCACAAAGTAACATACATTATAGTCCACCTGCCTGAACAGAAGGGTAGACAACACATTTGCCTATAGATTTGCAGACAACAAATTGGCACAACAGTAAAAACTGGAATTAAGTATTTAATAAAACATAACATTTTTTGAAGTGAAATCTGCAGAAAGGAAGCACAAAGCAGAATATAAGAAAAAATATCTCTGGTTCATGAAGTTCAGTAACAAGAATTGCTGCAGGTTACCAAATCAGTTTGTGTATTACATCTAAAAGACATTAGCCACACTGCAAGTGGTTAAATAAGTAAACTTTGGTGGACCTTAAATAGCTGGTAACTCTCCACTTTGGAGTTGTCAAGAAAAAAATCAGATCTTTGGGAATTCAGTTAGCATGAACAGGTCTGGAATGTGTTTATTTGTAATAAGCAAAATTTTATGGACAATATAGTGAATGATACTGCAGTACTCCATGCTAAAAGAGGTGTCCCTGCCCATGGCACAGGGCTGGAACTAGATGATCTTTAAGGTCTCTTCCAGCCCAAACCATTCTGATTCCATGAAAAGCTGTTGAGGCTTTTTTTGGCCTCTGAAGCTACTAATGACTCAATTAAAATTTCAGTCAAAACCAAGTTATCTTTGCTAGAGTTGAATTTTTACTTTGCATACATACAGCACCTGTTTGTAATGAATGACTTCTACTGCTCAGACCCTAAAGGTTAATGATGTTTAGTTTCCAAAAGTGCAAGCACTTACTCATGGAAATCATGCAGACAGCACTGAGTATCCACAACTTCAGGGACACAGATCTTTTCAAACAATAATGAACACTGCTGATTAGGAAAGCAGATATAGGTTAGGAGCATCCACTGCTCTTAGAAAACTGAGGCCACAGCTAATGTTACAGACTAGAGTGGAGCTGACACAACTCTGCACCCACTGAGGATCAATTCCTGGATCCCTTCCTGGCTCTGCCAGGGAACAGCTACATGACAATGCAGAAGTGCTTCATCTTTTGTGTCTCTGCTGCTCTGATCCGTGGATAAAAAGTGCAAAGAGAGTGAAGTGTAAAGACAAATGAACAGATATTTACAAAAGAGTTTGTAGAGTTTATTTCAAAGTCCCTTTTGAGGAGGAACAACTTCTTTGGCACCACATGTCCCGAAGGCACAGCAAGCCTTGAAACTCCGAACATCTGCACAGCCTGTGCTAAGCCATGCTTTGGTTATCTTCTGAAACAACAAAGATTTCCTACTCCTTGTAGCACACAAACTTCCAAATGGCTCTTTGTGAACTCCCAACTGTGCCAGGCAAACCCCCAAACACTGAATTGTTTTACAGTTCCAGTTCCGCTCGTTCTCCTCTCAATGTTCTCCTTGTTAGACTCTCCAGGTATCCTATTTTAACATGACTGTCCAGCTGCTCCACAGCCTCCCTGCTCCTCAGATTTCCTGTGCTCTTTTAAAGGACTCTGTAGAAAGTTGTGCTAACAGATGCACTATACAGGCCCAACAACAGGATGTTGTAAATGTCCAACCACTGTGTGCTTTTCATATGGATATGCTAATGGACACACTATCAGCACACAGCTGTAAATGCAAATACCAGAGCACAGCCTGAGCATCTTTGATGGATGGTTAACCACCTTCTGTCTTGTAAGGGATCAGCTCCCTGCTATTTGGAAGATAAAAAGCAACTAGCTCCCCTCGTGTCAATGCTGTGTAAATCGATTAGGGCACAGAGGCACTGTTAGGGCTGGCTCCAGGAGAAGCCTTTAAGTCACCAAAGGGCTTTCTGATCTTCTCCATGGGCTTTCTGATCTGCTCCACAGCATCTGCCAGTTAACCACAGGCACTCAAAAGGGAGGTGTTTTATTTAACCCTGTCATAAGGATTTTTCAGAACAACAACCGACGTATGCCACAGTCAATTAAGCTATCAAGCTGTGGGTTAATAGTTTTAAAGGGGCAAATTATCTTATCAATCTGGTTTTGGATTTTTTTACTCTATCCCCACCTAAAGATAACAGTAACTGTCCTTGGTGAATTTGAAGACATTCCAGGCACTTTGGCTTCTGGATTAAACCAGGGGAGCCAATGCCCTTGGGTGCTTGGCTGCCACAGTCCCACCAAGTAACAACAGGGATCCAAATTCTCTTTGTCATTACTTGAGGGCAGGAGAAGGTCTGCTCTGTACCACAAATACTTCTGTGGCTCATCCTTTCAGCCTCCGATTCCCTGATTGCTTCTCAGTGCATCCTATGATAATTCACAGGTAAAATTTATCCGAGGTGCAGGTACTTAGTGTTTCACCACATGTTCTACAAGCTTGGATAGTGACTACCGATGCTTTCCTCAGGAGGGTCTCTACAGCAGTGGGAAGTGTGTTACTGAATGTCATCTTGCTCAGGATGTTTCACTGTCCATCAGCTTCTCTGGTCATTTTTCTCCTCCACCTGACTGTACTGTCAGCTAAAACCAAACATACAAGAGAGGAGCATCCCTCTGCAGCCACCATAAACAGAAACCAGGCCAAATTCTGCTAGCAGAAATTACACTGCTCCTAACTCAAATAATTGCACAGCAGAATTTGGCTGAAAATATGAAATATAATGCAGAAAATACAGTTTTAAGAGGTCAAAATGGCTCCAGTCACATGAAATCAGTGACAAATTGAAATGTTTACTTATCATTTTTGTTGGGGTGCACTGCGTGTTGTTACACTAAGTTAACTGCTGCAGTGGTGTGGGAGATGATGTAGCAAGACAATCTGAAGAGAACAGGTCACTGTCATACTGGGAGAGTCCTGATCTGTACTAGGACTTAGCAAAATGCTGTTTAAGACTCCTGTTGGACACATATATGCACTAAAAGATTTCAGACAGCTCTTCTAGCAGACCATATCAATATGAATTAGTTATAAAGTTCCTAACTATGTGCAATTATGACTTTTTAATTGATAGAGAACAAAGAATTAATTAAGAAGGAGCTCCTTTTAGCTTTAATCCATCTGCTTGAAACCACCGAGTTGCTCTGTGACGCAGACACAAATATTAATGACCAACTGGCAATAGGATAATGAGTCAATAAAGATTTTAAATGGTGTGAGCTAGAACAATTACCCACCTAATAGGCAGATAAATAACTTGACTTTACCCAAGGAAAATGATTATTCTTAACCACTTACACTGAATGACCTGAACCAAGTGGTTTGGGGTTTGGGGTTTTTTCCCTTCCTGGCACTTTTCCACCCTGTTGGCCCCAGTTCCATCCTGCTGGCCCCAGTTCCATCCTGCTATTCCCAGTTTCCATAGCTATGACCACTGATTCTCCAGTGCCCACCAAATCCTGCCCAAATGAGATCAACTTTCCAAGCCCAGCACTCTGGAGCTTGTTGCTGGATTGCACCTCCAAACCCTCCCCTGCAGCCCCTTCCAGACAGGCTGGATTAGCTGCCGAGGTGTTTCTGCAACTAACAAGGAACAAGGGCTTAGACATTTCCAGTATTTCCAGAGGAAGCCTGTAGGGCCTTACATTTAGCCCAAGGCCAGGGTTTTATTGTTGTTTCATCAGCATATTTCTGACAGTGCTATAAATTGAACTGCAGTGTATGTTGCCTCCATACAGGAGGTTTCAACCAATGCAGTCACAAAGGTTATTAAATAAGAGCCTGAATGAAGTCTAAAAACCTGGGAGAAAAAACACCAATGTCTAAAGCATCTGGTGAACCACAACTCAGGTATTATGGAATATGCCCTGGTTTTTAAAGGAACGGTCTGATCCCAGACAATAACTATGCAGTTGCTGTTTCTGCCTGGTTTGGCCATGCCTGGAGGCCTTGGCTATGATCTGGGCTGTCCCATGCTATGCACTGCACATACATAATCCCCTCAAAGACCCACGAGGCACAGGGTTTCAATAGGATGTCTTTACAGAAGTCTTACTCTCTGCCTGAGTTCACTGAATTCCCTTGGAGTGCTGCTCTCCTGTTGCTGTTCTGGCACCTGCAGCTTCTCTCAGCCAGCTGGAGCCCTCTGAGCACCACAAATGGGCCAAGAGCCTCAATAAGCCTCAAACTTGCTTCAAACGCTGCTCTCTGGCAGTGCTGGGAACTCTGATCCTGTAGATGAAAACAGAGATTTATCTGGTGACACTTTCTGTGCCTGCTATATATGTTTCAAGAAATACGAACAAAGACATAAATAATAATACCAAAAAAAGCAGTAAAGCCTTCTGTTATTACCAGTACATTTGGCTCTTCTCCAGTTCTGCCTTTCCATGGTGGCTCCACCAACTTTTAGGCAACTAACCAACTAACCTCAAACGATTAATTTTAGTGATTTCAGTATTTCTTCCTGTTTATTTTCCTGTTCAATAACACACTCACCACCAGTGTGTCTGTGCTGAGTGTCCCCAGAGGACAGAAGCTGCAGAGATGCTCCCCAAACAGCTGTCAGCCTTTCACAGGGGTTCAGAATGTACACATCTCAAACATTTCAAGTGGGATACAGGCAGAAGCATAGAATCCTAGAACAGTTTGGGTTGGAAGGAACCTCAAAGATCATCTAGTTCCCCCCCCTGCCATGGGCTGGGATACTTCCACTAGGCCAGGTTGCTCCAAGCCTCATCCAGCACTTGCCATGTGAAATGGATCTGGATTTCCTGCAGTAGGTTAGTGAAACATTGCACGGAGCCAAAAGGCTCTGCCAGAAATCCACAACCTCCTCCAGTGGGGCAACTGCACGAATCAATACTTGTCTTTAAACAAAGCTGGCCCTGCTGTCACTGCTCTGCCCTGGCCCCATCCTGCTCCTCTGGTCAAGAAGGGCTGTTACAGACACACTGGCAAGTCAGCCTAGTTAATTAAAGTTAGTTAAATTAATGTTACTTAGCTTGTGTTACCTGGATTGCATTGCCCAGCCAACCCCAAAGGAATTCTCTACCTGTGGGCACTGGTAAGTAACCCACCCTCGCCACACTTTGCTTTTGAGTCACTTCCAGGCTGGGCAATCATTAACCCCTGTGCTGAAATTCCCCATTTCTGCAGGACTGTGAGTTCCCTGCAGGAAGCTCCAGTTAATTTGACAGTAAATTTCATCAATTTAGAGAAGCACCAAGCCAGTGCAGATAATATTTAAGAACTGTTACCAGGGAGACCATGTCAGATCTCTTTTCTCTATACATACATCTATGAGTCTGCTCCTGCAGCACGCGCAATGACAGCAGCAAATACAAAACCAAGCAAGGCGTGACCTGTTGCACTGCTCCAGGCTCCATGCACTGCTCCAGACCAGGCCAGGGTCTGCAGGCTCCCTTTGCCTAACCCTAACCCTAACCCTAATAATATATAAGCCTAATAACCACCACAAAATCAGAAAATCATCAAGGTTGGAAGAGACCTGTAAGATCACCAAGTCCAACTGTTAACCTGTTACTGCTGTAACCCCTAAACCCTAAACGGTATCTTCCAGGGTCAGATCCAGATGCCTCTTAAACATCTCCAGGGTCGGTGCCTCCTCCACCTCCCTAGGTAACCGACGCCAAGGTGAACCCAAACGTTCCTGTCGCTGTCCTGGACTTTACACCGCACCCCAGGGCGAGTCGCACCAGCTCCCGAAGGTGACCCGGCCGGCCCGGGGCGCAGCCCCAAGCGCGGGGCGATGCCCTCGCTGTGCCCTGGGTACCACGCTCGGTCGGGATGCAGGATGCTC
>NW_008657981.1:15410-30267 GCF_000695815.1 Acanthisitta chloris | reverse complement strand
TCCTGCTCCTCGAGACGAGCTGTGACTGCGGGAGCGCACGCTGCTCCGAGCCGCAGTGGGACGGAAGGGGCTGCCTGGAAGATCTGCGTCCCCGCAGCGCTGCAGCTAGAGTTAGAAACCTGCCGCCTCTCCTCTCTCTTGTGACCTCCGGGAGAGGAGAGGTGAGTTGCCTTTCCCTGTTGTCACGCTGTAGCAGTGGTGAAATAGGCTAGCTTGCAGAGCTCGCTCAGGACGGCCTCACGCCCCATCTGACTGCTTGGTTTGTTGTACTTGAGGCTCAGCCCGTGCAGAGGCCCCCAGTGATGGAGAAAGAGATCGGCACCGTGTTAACTGCGCGGTTCTCTCTCCTTTGCTGCAGTGCCCACTTCCACCGCTGTCTCCTGCTCTGCCTGCTCCTGCTTGCAGCATGGTAAAGAAGAACACTATCCCTGAAGGGTAAGTATCCCTCACACTAAGCAAGAGGCAGGAGTGGGCACAGCCCTGCCCACAAAGAAGGGGCTCTTGACTGCCCCAAGGGGCTTTCTCTGCACAAGCATCTCCTGCAGCCAGGTGAGGTGAGTATCTTCTCCAAGACACGAGCAGCCTTTCATCCCCCAGGTGAGTATAATGCTCCAACCTGTCTGTGAACACTTCAGCAGCCAGACACTGTCCCTTCTTAACCTTCCCCAGGTGTGTATTTACTTTCTTAACCTTTCCCAGGTGTGTATTTACTGGGGAGATGGGAGAGGTAGTCCATCCTTCTGACTACTCACATCTTTGCTACCAGGAGTGGAGGAAGAGCTGATGCAATAGGAACAGGTGGTTTCATTGTGTACAAGCAAGGAATATTTTCCCGAATTGGGATCCAGAAACATCCCGCACTTTTGTTCTTAACAAGAGGACAACAAAAATGTTTGATCAGCAAAAATAACCATTAAACCTCCTCAAATAGACTATTGGGGGTGTCTCATGACTTAACTGGGAGTGCATATGGGGATCA
Source organism: Acanthisitta chloris (assembly GCF_000695815.1). Classification (NCBI taxonomy): domain Eukaryota; kingdom Metazoa; phylum Chordata; class Aves; order Passeriformes; family Acanthisittidae; genus Acanthisitta; species Acanthisitta chloris. The sequence continues at coordinate 29,288 of NW_008657981.1, read as the reverse complement.
CTGAGTGACATCATTTAAAACAGATACAATTCTGTGCTCCAGCTCAAATAAAACAACAAGGAGGAAGTCCACATTGAGAATTTTCACCCATGTGTTACACGAGTACAAACTGTTAGGGTAGGAAGGTGTGCTGAGATACAAAGTCACACTGCAATGAGACAATAGCTTGCAGTTTATTTGAGGAAAGGTTGACCTTATCCTGGTTTCAGGGGAAGTGTTAAATAGGCTTAGTAAGAACATTCTTAGGAGGAGCAGTAAAGTACAAAAAACAGGAGTTCCTATAATATATGTTGACCTAGAAATAGAAACAGAAGATGAACGTCTGAAAAATAAGTTCAAGAAGCTGAAGATTTTTTCGTAGCTGACAAACTCAGGGATTAAAATTAGAATCAAATTTAAGAAAGCTATTTGAACATGTCTTTCTCTAAAAATTTATGTGAAATTTCAGATGAATGCTGGACAAAACAGCCGAAGTGGGTTAGTTTTGCAAGCAGTGATGCAGAAATCCCAGAAGAATTAACTGTCCTTGTTTTCTTTATACTTGGAAATTATGACTAAAAGTTTGAGAATCAGGTGCTCATTTCTCCTTTTCCCCCTTTGCATTTGAACTGGAACATGCATCTCTTGTCCTAAGTGTGGAAGAAGCAGTGGACTACACTTTTGGCTTCTATGGATGGAAACTAATAACTGTGTATCTTTCAAGGACAGAACCATGAAGTATTTGGTTATAGAGTTAGTACTACCATCTAAGTGCCTGAGACTGAAGTGCTTTCAGCTTCTCCAGATACCTACTTTTTGATGCTACTAAGAAATCAGGCTAGACATCCCCAGTATTGGGGGTTTGGGCAGTAAAGAAGTGTAAGGAATTGTCAGTCCCCTCCATCTCATGCTCAGGGTATGGATGTCATCCTTGTGCTAGCACAGCATGTTGTTCTTCACTGTGAATTTAGTCAACCAGGAAAACATAGCAGTGAACCATGAAAGGGACTTAAGAAGAACTAATTTTAAGCAAGTGCAATTTACTGGCCCCAGAAATAGTTGTTGGCAGAAGTGATGTTGTGGTACACTGTGGAAGTACAACCTCAATCATGTCTCTCTGTTGTAACAGCAAGAGATCTAACAGTAACTGGTTTGATCTAATGGTACTGTAAGAGAAATGCTGTAATAGATTAAAAAAAAGAAAGTGACACTACATAGAGCCATTGTTTAAGATTGTCTTTCTGTTAATGCCCTAATTTGTAATACTTTTAATCTAAATTTCATTATGCTAATTAAAGCAATGCAATAAATTTGATAATTTGATTATTAGTAGGTACAAATAGTGCAACTAAACAAGAAATGGTGAATTATTTTTTTTAGGACAAGGAGAAATGGCTTTAAAATGAAAGAGGTTTACATAAGATACAAGGAAGAAATTCTTCACTATTGGAATGGTGATGCATAGGAACAGGTTGCCCAGAGAAGTTGTGGATCCTCCATCCCTGAGAGTGTTCAGGGCCAGCTTGGATGGGGCTCTGAGCAGGAGGGTTGGAACAAGATGAGCTTTAAGGTCCTTTCCAACCCAAACTGTTCTATGATAACAAAAGTATTTCTGTCTTTTCCCAGTAATGTCTTGGAATAGAGCTAAGGTGGACAGTGTCCATTGCAGGCTCAATCCCAGAAAGTAGTGCTGGTGAAGTAATTTGAATTCAAGTGAGCCCTTGCACTGCCATTTCTGCCATGGAGTCAAGTTCTGGTTCTTCACAGGGTCTGAAATGGTATTATCCTTCAGTAGCTGTACACTGATGTCTCAATGGAGAAACAGAGAGTAAAAGGAGTCCAAGTTGTATAACAAACAGTAATAAAATACTATGATGTTTTTACAGGTTTATGCATGTTGGTGCTTCAGCATCTGAAGTCCTGCTGTGGGTATAATTGCATGAACTCAGACTCAGTTCTGAAAAGCATCTGCAGAAATGTCACCTTCTGGCATGTTCCCCTTGAATGGTATAAAAAAATTCCAAATGGGATCTTTTTATTATGAGGACAAAGCTGAATTATTTTTGCTTTTGCACCATAAATGTACTTCTGTAACTGATTTTTTTCCTGTGCAGACTTAAAGCATCAGCATTTTCTTTTAGACTGGAATGTTAAAGACTGTGGCATAAGGGATTGTGCATGTTCAGGGGTGGATGGGAGACAAGGGTTACTGTAATGTGAGGGTTTATTTGTAGAAGTGCTTCATACCATCAGTATTGCATCTCATGCCTAAAGAAGTTTGGAAGCTACTTGGAAAATAAGACTGTGTACATGTCCTGCAGTATCAGTAGCCGAAAAAAGAAGAGGTTCCAAGTAGCATTTTCTAAATTATCTTTCTATAGATGACAGTATTTCAGACTTGAGTTCCTCTACAGTTAGATTAGTTACCATTTTTGAGTGTTTTGGAATTCATTTTCCCACCTAAGTTCTAAACTTGTAACTGCTTCATCATCATAGATGCTCATGAGGGGCTCAAGGATGGTAGAAACCCTTGAATTGTTAAGACAGTGCTCTCTGTACTTAGTTCTTCACCCGCTGTAGTTTTTGAGTAATGTATACCTGTTCACACTGGTTTACTAATGCTGATTTTTAACTATGAGATGAAAATTATTCTGAATGGATGCCTTGAATTCTGTACTAGTTTCTCTTACTCTGGAACAGTGGAATACATTATTGGCTTTAGAAAGACCACCGAGTTCCAATTATTTGCCATAAAGAACTTGTAGGTGTCTGTGAGAGTTTGCTGTTCTTTGTATTTTTATATAACTGCCACTGAGATCTGACAAGTTAAAGACATGAAACTTGCACATTATTTCCAATTCAGTGGTTCCATCCTGTTGTACTTATGAATTATTTAGTAGCTTTCTTGTCTAGCTTGCCATGAAAAATGTGCATAGTATCTAAAAATAGTGCATACTATTTATCTTTCAAAAATCACAGAAGGAAATAAATGGTAAGGTTTAAATCTGTTTAAATGATTGTGAGTAGAGTAATACAAATAATTAATCAACACAGTTTTGAAATCGAGTTAAGATTCATTTGGTAAGAGTATAATCTGTATTTGTTCAAGTAAATATTACTATAAATAAATTCTAAAATGTAGAAAATTATACTGGAAATTAAAGCTTCTATATGAACTTAACGGTAATGTTAAACTCAAATATGAAAAAACTGTATGTTCCACACCTGCCTCTAATGAAAGTTTCAAGTGAGGCAGATAAAATGTAATCCATACTCAATCAGTTACTTCATGCTCAGCTTGTTTTTCATTCAAGCCTCAAGTCATTGGTACAGGAATGATGCTGGGGCCAAGTCTTGTGATAAGCCCTTTGACTCTTGGCTTTCTTCCTTCCCCTTACGTTTCAGCAGGGCAGAAATTGTGTGTCACAACTCTCCTTCATCCTTGTTAGAACACTTAGTTATGTCTTTGCTCCTGTAATTCCTGTTCACATGACCACCTGCAGCTCATCTTTGGTCATTTCTGCCCTTATCTAGACCAACTCTGTAAGAGTTTTGCTTTCTTTAGTCTGAATCACCTCTAATTCCCAACCATGTTCCTTTGCTGACAACAGAACAAATATGAATTTATTTCCTTAGCTAATCTTTGCTCAGTTTCCATCTGCTTTTCTTGTGTTGGGGTAATTTTTAGTTCTGCAGCAATATGCTGAAATTTTCCTTTTAAATATCATTTTAAAGATAACATGGAACACATACCCTTTATGTTTCTGATGAAGAGTGCCTTCTGCTCATTTCTCCCACAGAGCTGTCAGCAGCTTTGGAGTTTCTTGCTGATTTTGCAGATTGTTTTCTGGGAGGATTTAAACGGCTTTAAATACAAGAGAATAAAACCCCCAAGTTTATTAAGGCCTGACAACAAACTGTGTAATCCTGGAGCATTGTTCTGTCAATCCCTTAATATGAAAAAAGTTCAGAATTTTGACAAAGCCTTTTTTACATTGCTAATTAAGGAAAATTAGATTTTTAAGCCCTTTTTTGATCATCTCTTATTGACTTCTAAATGCTCCTAGTTGTGATGCTCATGGTTGATTTCCACTCAGTTTTCCAAGAGAAAGCAGGTTAAAACAACTCTGAATTTCTGATTCATATGCAATTTAGCTCACTTAAACAGGAATAAATGGGACATAATCTCAGATTTCTGGTTTTTCACAGCAAGACTCCAAAGTTTACAAGCTTGAGAATCCACTTAGGAAGACTTGTCAAATTAGAGCTCTTCTATAATACTCAATATGTAATATGTAGAGGACTGGGTTTGTTTCCTTGTAATTCTAAGGTATAAATTTCCTGCAAAAATTTAGTAGTAAAATGTTTTACTGCAAACACCTCTGTGATCTCATCTCTTTTGCCCTTACACCTTCTCACCTTGTATCTGTCTTCACACAACAGCTGTTTGCAATAGCCTTCCTAAGGATGAGTTATTATTTGTTATTTATCCATTAAACTAAGCACCTCTGTGTCTACCCTGTGAGCCTCTATCTGTTCTTTGGCTTGTGATAAAGACAAAAAAAGATAAGTTAGTGCTGAAGACATGGATGTAGTAGATTGTTACATGATGTATTAGCATCCAATGTGCTTCCAGTCACTATGCTATGTGTTTGCTTTGTTAGTTCCAAGCATCTGTGAATGGTAATGTTATTTATATACTATGACAAGAATAATTACAGATATTTCACTGAGAATTTTGCCACCCAGCTTCTAGTTTTTTTATGGCCTGACATGGGAATTGTGAACAAAGCAAAATACTCAGTGGCTAGAATATTTTCAGATAGCGTATTCAGTTTGTTTGGTAAATGATTGGGTTTTATGGAAATCAAAAAGGAATCTCAAAGCTGTTGGATGTTCCCTTTAAAGGGAGATATTAGTTTAAATACTAATCCAGAAAATTTTAAGTGGGTGGCTACCAGTGTTAAAGAATATAGTGGAAATGGTTTGTATTTTAATAGTTGAGGTATTAGCTGGAAATACAAAAAGGCTGTGTAGATCTTAAGTCATCCAGCTGCATCTTCTGAGGTCTAAGAGAAGAAGGTAAAGTTGATCTGCTGATTAACTTTTTTTTCTCTTCAGATAAAGCTTTTCATACTTTTCTAACTATTGAAATCTCTGAAATAGGATACATCAAGAGGTTTTTCACTACAGTGTAGAACTTGTGCACACCAGTTCTGAGTGATTTTAGAATCACTAGTGTTCTGAGTGTTATAACAAATCTTCATAGCAGTGGGTGAGTTTTGCTGAGTTTTAGCCTGATGGAATATTCTCTGTATTTTTCCAGGTGCCAAAAGAAAGTGCAGTCAAGAGTGTTTCTTTGAAAAGGAAGCATGTTACAAAGGAAACACATTTGCAAAATACAGATTTGTATTATTAATGAAAGTAAACTTTGCATTTCATTGTCAATCAAATGATTGATGTGTGCATATGGGAACTTTTGAAAGGTGTTTGAGCCAAGTTGAAAAATGTCCACCAACTGTAACAATACTTTTCTGCCTGTTGAACCTTACACACCTGCTTTGCTTTATATTGGTGCTACTTGTTTGCTATCCTACCATTTTGAGGGGAGGAATTTTTTGGAAGGTGAAGGAAGGAAAAAGTCTTTACAAATGATACCTTGAAACTACTTCATGGAATAATTACAGGTTTGGGGACCTAATTATACTGTATAACAGCATTTTTGTGCTTTGTGTTGCAGGTGTCTCCTGTTGAACCATGTGACTTGAAAATACTTAACAATGAGTATTTGTTTCATTGCAGATGGCGAAGTTTGACACCAGTTGGACAACCTATACCAGGAACAAGATTTATTGCATTCAAAGTACCTTTGAAAGGGGTATGTATAATAAGTAATTACAGATTGGCTGTATTAGATAAGCTGTAAAAGTAATGAAGAATAGCATGAATATTCATGCAAACTTCAGGAAAGTGTTGAAAAAGAATTTATTCAGATTTTGCCCTTTGAGTCATTGCTAGTGGCTTTTTCAGAATAATATTCTCTATTTTTCCTTCTTTTTCTTTATATTCAGTGTTACTCTTTTTATTTACCTTTTAAAAATTATCATTCGGCACAATTCATTTGATCACTATTAAATGGTTTAAATTCATAATCTTATCTAACACCTTTTCAGCACTATTACAAGAAAGTTATGTGGAAGAGATTATGATATCATGAACCATCTAGGCAATGTAAGCCAAAATGTCATTTTATGGAAATCAAGCACTCATTAAAGGACACCAGCCACTGCAGAGCTTTTCAAATTAGAGATCCAGATTACCAATTCCCTAAGCAAAAAGCTTCAGTGATCTGAAGGAATGCAGTCTGTTTGAAAAGAAGTCTTTATAGATTTCTTGTATTAATGTGCTAGTACTTCCTTTAGATTCTTATTCCAATGAAGTGCCATCTTAATCTATTCAATACACTGAGGCAAACCATGAAATTCTATGATTCTAAGAAATGTGGAGGTTGTCTTGTTTAGACTGTTTAGTTCTTTGGTGCCTAATGCTACGTTGGAGGCACAGACTAGATTAGTCCTATTTGCCCTTCTGTATAAATTAACTCTTACAAGTTCTTGCTTCAGATACAGGGGAATTAAAAGTTTCTAAGTGCTGTTAAAGACATAATCTTAGCAGTTAAGAGTAAATACTCTGTCTAAGCTGTTGTCTACAGATTGCACTCAAGTATTTATATACGAAGTGTTGGGTTCTTTGGCTATATTAGTGCCTATTACATTTTCAGTCACCATTCTGTTCACTTTTATCAGCAGTCACTGAAGTGGAATGCTTGCAGGGTTTGCTTCCTGCAGCTGCTTTTACAGCTTTAGTGGGATGGTTTGGTTCCTTTGACACCTTTGACATCTCATACCTAACATTGGCCATGTTCTCCATGATCTAGATGGATTGTACAGCAGTCATGTGTCCTCCACCAAGACCACCAGTGAACAGATCTAGCTATGCCTATAAAATTCAGTAGATTTATAATTGGCTTCTTTGCTATTGGGCTGTTTGAGAGAGGGATTTTTGCATCATCAGCTCCTGTAATTCCGTTTGATCCAGCACCAATTTTTTTGTATAGATGTGCTGTTCTAGTCAGGATTTGTTCAGTGTATACATTTCCAGTTCCCTGTCACTCCAGATTTCAGAGGAAGATACTTCACTTTTCCCTATAGCTCCTGTGATGTTCTGGAAGGAACTCCACCAGAGATCATGAAAGGAGCAGACATTCTCAGAGAGCATTCGTAGCAGTCTGTCACAAGTAGGCACTCTGCTGCCAGTCCTGCCGATCTCACTGGGGCATGGATCTCTATCCTGTGACGTTGCCTTTGAACTTGGCCAGATATAAAGTCTGGTACCCAAGAATGCAAAATCTGTAACATTTCTGTCCCTTCAGTTTCTTCAGTCTCAACTATGCAAGACACAAATTACAAGTCTGCTAGAGACTGTGCTTGAAGCTTATGAAGTTCATGGCAGAATACACATAAAATGCATAACTGGCTAAACTGTGATGTCTTTGCAGAGGTAGTGGACAGTAAATCTGTCTGAAAATGCTCTGACCTGGTCATAGTCTGTCAGAAGTCCTATTCTTTTTTAAATTGGTGGAACAGACTTCTTAAATATGCAACAGTTTCCTTTTTTTGCTGCCTATTAGGAAATTGATGATTGGTGATTTCACTCAAAGGGTGCAAACGTTTTCAGTATTTGAAGAGACTTAATGGTTATTGTGTTAGCAGAAGATGTGTTCTTAGTAAAGACCTTAACATCATGTTTACTTAGAAGGATTTTCTGTCCTTCCTTTCAGATCACTGTTACAATGCTAACACTAATACATAACACATTTCACTGTTTACTCAATCCAGCACTATGTTTAGAGATACCCTATTTTTGTAAGTTACATTCCTTCTCAGTTTGTGTGACTTCACATGGTAAAAATTCTTCAGTGTTCTACCATAGACCTTTGGCAGATTCAGCTTTGTCACCTCAAAGTTGTTCAGTTTCAGATTCTACTAAAAGTCACGGCTGAATCACACTGAGATAGCTGACTCATTTTGTTTAAACTTCCACAACCTCCACTGTTTTTTCAGTGGTGCAGCAGTGTCTGAAATACATAGGACTGAATACGGGTATGAATTGAAAGGGGGAAGTTTGGGTTAGATATTAGGTAAAGGTTTTTTCCTGTGAGGGTGGTGAGACAGTGGCACAGGTTGCCCAGGGAGGCTGTGGCTGCCCCAACCCTGGCAGTGTTCAAAGCCAGGTTGGATAAAGCCTTGAGCAACCTGTTCTGGTGGGAGGAGTCCCTGCCCAGGGCAGGGGGTTAGTACCAGATGATCTCTAAGGTCCATTCTAAGCCCTAAAATTCTATGATTGTGTAATATTCTATGCTTTCTACCCTACACCTTTTAGCTCATGCTTTCTAATCATAAACTAGCTTTGATAGGACTGCCCTGCTGTTTCCACACTCAAGTCTTTGCTAGTATCTCAGATTGTAATCTGTACAGTCAAAACAAGGGATGGTTATTGATCCTAAAGCATCTGTGGTTCTAAGAGGTATATGGTCTATGGCTGCCTTCCTTTCCATTAGTTCTGAGTCCAGTCTGCTTGAATTTCTTGTTGACAAAGGATCTGGCAGGTGGTTGAGGCTCCTGCATCTTTTGCCACTGTCTTTTTTGGTTCTGGCTGAGCCTGTGTTAAAAGGCTCTCACAACGGACAAGTGCACTATTCAGAGAAAATCCAGTCTTGAGTATATGAGGCATTTTCATACCTAAAGTGAAGAACACATTTCAAAAAACACAGCTACAATAGGGTGAGTAAACATTTTTCTCACTGTTTCTGTTGAATTAACTGAATTATTCATTACCCAACACACAGATTTTTTTCATCACAGTATCTTAGTCTTGTTTAATATTCTCAATACTAAATGACATGCAGGTACACTCTGTCACGAGATGAAGCAGGGATAAATGTCTGCACAATATTTGTGGGAAGAAAGTTAAAACCTTTGGAAATGAACTCTTGTATCACAACTTCTAATGTTTTATATGAAACATGCTGTGATTTTTGTGTTGCTGTGCAGGACAAGTTTGTTTGGGAGAAGTGGATTGTGGTGGTCTGCTTTCTTCTGATGTTTAATTACATAAAAATCAGTGTATCTGTGCTGCATTTTTCAGAATTTTCATGTCTATCAAATTAATGCTTATTTTAATAATGTTTGTTACCATTGTACAAGTGGAAATGTTCACATTTTCTTGGATCTTCATTGGAATGGGAATACATAAGAACCTTTTGCTTTCTTTTATTTGATTCCTTTTATCTGTATAACACATGGATGTGGTTCTGATACTTAACCACTCCCTTTTGAATACTGATGTTTCCTAATACTAATTAAACCAGCTGAACACTACAAATGCCTTGTTATTAGAATGTAAAAAGAAACTTACTTCTTTTCCATTTTCTTTGTAGGCAATTAACCAGAGGCTCACCCCAACCCAGAAATTTACACCCAAAGACTTAATTGCTGCAATGAAAGCCCTAAACGTGGAGCTTGGATTAATTATTGATTTAACATACACCACACGATACTATGAAGTTAAGGTAATAAATGCCTAATAAAAATGTTAAATAGTTACTGCAACTTTTGTTTTGAAGTGTGTATACATTTGCTTACCTTGAGTTGGAATAGACAAGTAAGCCATTTAGACTTATTTTGTGTCTCCAATAGAAAACAAATGTTTTAGCACAGAGGAAATAACTCCTTCTCCCACCAGATTGCACTGGTGGCTTATTTGTACTATAGTAACTCTGAGTAATGGGTAAAGAATTCCATTCCAGGCAGAGCAGAAAAGGTGCACTAAGAAAGTTTACATTTGTAAACTAATTTATCACTGTCAAATGTTTTACCAGCATAGCCCAAACACTTGTGGTTAATCAGCCTCCTGTTGAAACGGAGAATAGATGGCAATGTTCTAACTGAATGCTCATCTCTGAATGTCCATGGGCTGACAGCATTAAGGGGGTGACTATGTGAGTCTCTATATGATTGTGGGTGGGAGGGACCAATACTGCTAATAGTTGTAAAATGGCTTAGAATGGAATTACCAGAATCTACTCTCTTTAGTTAATGTGCTGTCTTATTAGCAGGGTAAATGATTTTTCTGTAGGAAGTGTGCTGTGAGATTGTGTGCAGTGTGGAAGTGTGCATGGGAGTTTCTGAGAGTGTATCTCTCTAGAACTGTGTCAGGATTGTTTCCAGTTTCTGTTCAGGTTTTGAACTACTGTTTCACATGGGCCTTGTGTTACATGCTGCTTAAGGTTTTTGATTGATGCAAGACTTCAATAATTTTTACCATTGCTCTTTTCTTTTTGTTGTTAGGATTTGCCTAAAAGTGTGCAATATAAGAAACTTTATACTGTTGGACTTGAAGTCCCTGATAACGCTACTATCCTACAGTTCAAAAAATGGGTCAGAAAGTTCCTATGGGAAAATGCAGGAAATGGTAAATATCAGCATCCTATGCTGTAAAGAAATCCCAGTATTTTATTTTGATGCTAACTGTAGCATGTACTAATTTCAATAGATATTTATGACACCAGGGATCTCAGACTTTCCATAACACTTATCATTACATCAAATTGTCCTTGCTTAGGAAGTTAGGTTTTAAATTCTTCCTTTGCTCTTTTTTGGCTGAAGGAAATTACTTGGTGGTTATTAGTTTTCTTTTGGTTTTGATTTTTTCTTTCAGTTTTGATTATTTTTTTTTTGAGGGTGACAAAGCATAGTCTGTATATGAACTTACTACTGAGAGAGTCAGTGGATGAAGACCTGCAGTTCTAACTAGTAAGACCATTTTGGCAGAGCTTATGTAACTTCAGAGTTGCGAGAAATTTCATTTCTGTGGTAACTTCTTGTAATTTGTCCTCTTGTTTTAGATCACCCCTAGAATTTCTCAGGATTCTTCTTACAAATATTTTCTGAGAAGCTGGGTGTTTTTAGTGTTTGAATTGTTGAGACATCAGCTTACAACAAACTTCTGTGGCAATGTGGCTGTCCTGATCTGTGGCAAACAGCTAAATTTTATCTCTACATCCTGTTTCAAAGACTGTCTGTCAGTACTGTCTCTGCCAGCTTTGTTCTGATGATGATGAAAGGTTTTCTTCTAAAATCTAGCCTCAAACACTCAATCAGTTAATACGCTTAGTTCTTATGCCAACTTTGCCCTTTAAGTATCATTGTTCTCCATCCCCATTATTATATTCAGTATCTCAGATCTGGTTTTATGGACTAAATAAGACTAGCTTCCTTCTTTTGTGACCATCATAGTAGCCCTTTCTATACATATTTCAACTGATCTTTTTTTTCATTACATGTGAATATGAACATAAATAATCTGGATGAGGTTTTACCAGCGCTTTGCATGATCATATTAGTGTTTCCTTATTTCTGTTGGAAATCTCTCATTTGAAACACATTAGTAATAGTAACTAACTCTGCTTTTTGGCTTTTAGCTGATTAGTATAATCTTTTCAAAAAAGAGAAGATCTCTTTAGAGATTCATGGTCCTTCTTTTCTCCATGTATTTCATACTCCTAAGCATTTCACACTTCTAGGTGTGTTCTGTGGAAGTTAAGTTCCTCAGTTTTACATTTGCTTGTTTAGATTTGCTTTCAAAACCATATTTTATTCTTCTTCTCCTGTTACTGCAGTTCTGGCTGAGGCCTTTCCCTTCCCTACATTCTGCAGAGTCAATCTCAGTCTTCACAGGTTTGGAAGTAGTGAGCTAACTGCTGCTAGAGACTCAGCGTGAAGAGGACAAAGTCTGGCTGTGTCTGTTGTTCTACAGGCATGACAGTAAAATTTGTAAATAGCAAGCATTATTTATCATTACTTTGCTAGAAGAGTAGAGGGCTTTTTATTATTGCACTAATCCCTACATTCTGCAGAGTCAATCTCAGTCTTCACAGGTTTGGAAGTAGTGAGCTAACTGCTGCTAGAGACTCAGCGTGAAGAGGACAAAGTCTGGCTGTGTCTGTTGTTCTACAGGCATGACAGTAAAATTTGTAAATAGCAAGCATTATTTATCATTACTTTGCTAGAAGAGTAGAGGGCTTTTTATTATTGCACTAATTTTTTAGTCATTTCACTTTCTGAACTATTAAAGACTGTTTTCCTTTTTTATAGAGAAACTCATTGGCGTTCACTGTACTAACGGAATTAACAGAACTGGATACCTTATCTGTAGGTAAGGTTGTATGAAAACAGAAATTCTTTGTCCTTATATTACTCTGTAATCCCTTTGGGACCATAATAGAATTCTGTTTGTCTTCAGATACCTTATAGATGTTGAAGGCTGGGACCCAGAGACAGCAATCCAAGGTATTTATACAGTTTGAGCTATGGCACATGTCAGGTTGTACTTCATAATTACTGCAATTGTATTCACAAACACTACAATTCTCTTTTGGTATCTTTGGAGTAATTTCATGTGCTGCCTTCCAGAGAAGTTTTTATCTGACTGTTGATTCTATTCCAAGCAAGACTTTAGCATTTTGAGCAAATTGACAGCATAGGAGAAGTGTGTTTCAGCTGCCTAAAATCTTTTTTTCCTTTTACTTGAAAGGGTTTTCAGTCATAGTTTGCTACCACTACTCCTTTCAGTTTTTTAAGAAAACGTTATGCACCGATGCCAGCTTGCTGGAGTATTTAACACCAAGCTAGAATTGTTTCAAATTCAACATCTCATGAACAGAAACTCGCCTTTCACTTTTTTGTGGCTCAGTTTAAGCACGTTTCATTAGACTCTGTGTTTTCTTCTTTAGCTTTTGGTGATGCCAGAGGTCATTGCATGGATGGGCTTGTGTATCTCACAGACCTCAGAACACAGCCAATGAGAAGGTAAACAAAAGCTTTCACTTGTATGCTTAAGATTTGCCTGGTCAGACAATGGGATAGGTTGCCCAGGGAGGTGGTGGAGTCACCATCCCTGGAAGCATTTAAGAAGCATCTGAACCTGGCACTGGAAGATATGAAGATATGGTTTAGGGATTAGGGTCTACAGCAGAGTGACAAGGTAATGGTTGGACTTGATGATCTTAGAGGTTTCCTCCAACCTTGATGATTCTCTGGTTTTTCCAGTATGTCTCCTGGTATTTTTAAAAGTTCACTTCCAGTCATAAGCCAAAATGAATCCTCTCTTAAACCTTTAATACACAGCTACACATAGATTGTATGGTATGTGTGTAGTTGTATGTGTATTCTCATACGAATAACATGAGGTGCAGTGTTGTTTGTTCATCTTTTGATTTATATGGTTCACAAGATTGTTTTTAATCTGACAACTACTATTGAACACATTGTACACTGTAAGTCTGTATTCTCATAAGATGAAAGAAGCCAGTGCAAAGATGCCTTGATAAGCTCTGTGATCTGCCTGCTGTTGTTGGCTTGCAGAACCAGATATTTAAAACAGATTCGTGTCTTTTTAGCTTATTTGAATGCCCTTTGTTCTACTCCTATCATTGTTTCATAGTCTGTGCACAGGATTAAGTTGGTCCCATGTCAGTTTTTTTAATAGGTGTGATGCTTACCTCAAATCCTTTAGGATGTGGTTCTAAGTTTATGAAGTTTAGGTATTCTCCTTGCTTTCCTTGCATCCCTTCCCAAATAAATTAACAAGATTAAAAATTGCTAAGTTATAAATGTAAGTTTTACTTAATATACAATTTCTGTCATTCTGAACTGAAGAATTTTATGTGGGTGTTTTTTTGTCTCTGTCAATACTAAGTTTTAAAAAAGGAAGCTTATGTGAGATGTTTTTCTCTTCTCAGTAACCTTGGAATGGATGTATGGGATGCAGATGAAGATA
>NW_008657981.1:11115-15368 GCF_000695815.1 Acanthisitta chloris | reverse complement strand
AGCGGTTCCCAAATGAAGATTTTCGGGGGTAATAGGCTGAAACATGGAATTAAACACCAAAAAAAACCCCACCAGAAACAGAAACACACAAGGGGAAAGATATTGTTTCTTATTGAAGATACTATGGATACTCAAAAGAGATTTTATGAAAATAGGCTACTCACATGAAATATATTTACAGAATTTGACAACACAGTGACATAATAAGGGAAAGAAAGGGAATGATATGCTGTCAGAAGTCTGTAAGTAATTAGTTCACTTGGAAAAAATTAGTTTTTCTTTGCCTGTCCTTTATTATCCTACAGTAATCTGCAGTTATTTTTAATTTTGAATCACTGGTTTTGCCTGTTTAACAAGCACTATAGAATTACAATTGAATGTTTCTCACAGCTTCTGCTGTGTCATTGAAGGTTTTATAATCTCACAGTTTGGATTCCTAGTAGCTTTGATACCCGTGTGTTTGCAATGTCTATCATATGAGTTATTGGTTAAAAAAATGTTTTTCATTAATGACATGTAGCACTTTTACAGATAATCACAGAATGTTCTATTTCACGTGGTGAACGTTCTACTTCACATGATCACATGATGTTCTGTTTAAGACAAAAACTTCTCTACAGGTCTGGGAAAAGATTAAGGATTTATGATGACCACTCTCACAGTGATTTGCAAGGACAGATCCAGTTGAGAGATTTTGACTTCATCAATAAGGGACCTGGACAAAGGCGAAGACCGTTTCATGACCATCAAAACCGGGAGGAATTAAGAACATCAGTGCAGATGAGAAATTGGGACTATAACAGGGGACCAGAACAGAGACAAAGACACTTTACTGATCACCAGTTTTACAATGATTATCAGGAAGACACTCAGCTGAAGGACTTCAGTAACAAGGGACCTGGACAAAGTGTGAGACCTTTTCATGGACACCAATTTCACGATGATTTACAGGCAGAGAGACAGTCAAGGGATGTTGACTTTACCAGAGGCCGTGGACAAAGGCAGAGATCTTTCCCTGACCATCCATCTCCTAATGATGTGCAGGAAGACAGGCAGTCCAAGGATTTTGATTTCAGCAGCAGGGGCCGTGGCCAGAGACGAAAACTATTCCATGACCACCAACCTTGTGATGAATTTCAGAGTCAGATGCAGTTAAAAGAGTTAGACCCTGCCAGCGGAGTTCCTGGCCAAAGACTAAGATCTTTCCATGACCACCAGTCCCATGAGGACTTACAGAGGCAACTGGGAGACTTTGGATTTGTTAAGAGAGGTAGTGGGCAGAGGTTAAGACTTTTCAGTGATCACCAGCCTCACACTGACTTACAAACAGACATGCAGCTGAAAGATTATAATACTAAAGGTCCTGGAGAAAGGCACAGGCCTTTTCATGACCATCAGCCTTATGATGACTTACAGGAACAGACTCAGTTAAAAGATTTCGATTATGTGAATAAAGGACATGGACAAAGGCCAAGACCTTTCCATGATCATCCAGGCCACGATGACTTGCCACGTGAATGGTGTTCAGACAGGTAAAGCATCCTTGAGCTGTAAGACCAAACCTAGAGAACAAAAGTGTAAACCTCAGCAGTTTTAAATTACATTCAAATTAATTATTTTTTAAAATAATATAGAAATTATCAGTTCATTAACTCTTTTTGTTTGAGGTTATGTGGAATGTTGCACCTTTGAAAGCCAATGTTTCCTCAGTTAGAAGGTTGTACTTTTATAAAGCTTAGGTGTTTCCTTTACCTTTTTAGTCAGCTTAAAACAAAACTCTTTGTCCCACTTTGTTTTGTAAAGAAACTTACACTTAAAAAGCAATCCTGGAGACAGAATATGAGATGTTATTTATGCCCTCAGCTGCACGAGGATGATCAGTAATGCTACAGGGAAGTTTGACTTGCGTTTGTTTATTCCATTATAGAAATCCCTTTGCTTATGAACCTGCATCATATCCTCACAAATACATATATCACTTTTGAGGAAACCTGTTGGATTCTGATGTATTTCAAAATATTTTTAATGTTTCAGAATGTATTTCAAATACTTGTTGGACTAGTAAAGTTTGAGGTAATTCCATTGGAGAGCTCACACAGGATGTCATGGCACTGAAACATACCATGTTGAGGTGTTAAATTAATACAATTATTACAGGTTTTGTTAACGTTTTAAGTAAATTTTAATTAAAAGTAAATATTTTCATTTCATTTGATTAATATGTATTTTTTCGAAATCTTACTTGCACTCTCTTTAACGAGAAATTCTTTTGGTTATTTACAGAGGTCAGTCCTTTTCTTCCCATGAAAATGTACCAGAACCTCATTTCTCCTCATCTCCTTCACTTCACAGAGATTATGGGTCTGATAATGATGACTTCAACAGAAATCATAGGTAAATATCAGGTATCATCCACTGTTTTCTGGCTTACCTTTGTACTGTTACTCCCCAAGTTTCCCAGCTCAAAAATACAAATGAACTGTACAGTGCAAAAATTGATGTTAATATTTTCTGCTTAAATGCAGTTTAAATAATTGAGTCAATAAATAATAAAAAGCAAATAACATGAGTGATTTGTGGCCCATCCTTACTGAGGCTGGAGTGTGATTATTGGGAGAATCCCTGAGGTGATCACTGCCATGACAAGCAAGTTCAAGCTAATGCATTGCAAAATCTGAAAAGCTACTAGCAGTAATTAAAAAAGCAAAACACAGATGGTATATTTCACTCTTAACTGCTGCCCACAAGAAGTTAATGAGTTTTGTTGTGAGGGATGGTCAGACACTGAAACAGGTTGCCCAGAGCAGCCATGAAATCCACATCTTTTAAGATTCTCAGAACTCAGCTGGATGTAGCTCCTGGACAAACTCATCTCATTAGACTTACTCTGAGATGGCTCTAGGTACTTCTAGAGATCCTTTCCAGTCTAAATGACTCCATGGTTCAGTGAGGGAGATTTTAAGATGACAAGGATTGTTTTGAATTGGCTTTATACACCACTTACTTTACAGAGTAAGGAAGAGTAGAGAATTTAAAAAAACCCAAACACATATTGTCTATGCAATTTTAGCTCCTTCCACATGTATTTAGGAGGAAAGTGACTCTTCTATTGCAGAAGAATTTAAATTCTTGGAGCTATAAATCCTAAGTACATTGTTGCCTGTTCAGACTACGTTCTAGCAAGCTGTTATTACATATTATTCACAAAAGTGAAAACATGGGCTTAGGAACAAAAATGGCCTCTGGGTAAAGATACCCTCAGTGAACAGGTAATTTTAATTAGAAACTAATTAACATTAGTAAAATTAATTATAAATTTAATTTTACTTGAAATAAAACATTTTCTAGTAGAATTACTTGCTATAAAGAGCTGTAATTTTAACCACTAGAATTGAAGAATTAATATAAACAAGTTGGCAACATCCATAGAGAGGATTTTAATTTCAGGGGGTTAAAACAAGAAGGAGGGTTTGAATTGTGCTTTCAACAGTAAACACATTTAATTTCTAATGGTGATCATCCACAATAATCAGCTGCTTTATTTCTAGGAATTTCACTGTTCATATTTGTTCTTCTTGCAGTAATCGACCAAACTGTCCTGAGGACAACAGGAGGATTCATCCCTCAGAGGAATTTAGCAGGGGAAGGAACAGATTTGCACCATACTCTGCACGAACAATGCACCCATCTTCAGCCATACACCAAGAGGATAACTCCATAGACTATGAAAGCAAACCTTTTCGGGGTGAAAGTACCAGAAAGATGGAGCCAAGTAAAAGATTACCAGTTGTAACAGTGGATTACAATTATGGTTTGCCACTAGACTGTGAACCTGAAGAGGAAGAGAGGTCACATTATGACTTACCAAGAGATCGCTACAACTGGAACTGAACAAACACGACAATGTTTGCTCAGCTTAGGCTTACTTATACCCATTTTACTTTGTATGTGGACCAATTGTGGGTTTTTTTAAACAAATCAGTTAAATGCAAATTTCAGTAGTACAGAACTGGTCTCTGTTGTAAGATTAGCTTCTACTGATGTTTGGTTCTTCCAGATTATTAGGGTGTATTTGTTAAGTGTAATTGGAGCCAAGGTCTTGGCACACATGGAATTAAAGTAGTCCTTCCTTTTTAGTGAAATTGGAACCTGTACCTTCAAACAAACAACTTCCTCTGTGATTGTAGTTATTTAAGTTCTTTAAAATGTATGTGACTTCAAGATGCAAAAGTCAATAAAACACTGCACTATCA
>NW_008657981.1:0-11100 GCF_000695815.1 Acanthisitta chloris | reverse complement strand
GGGAAAAGACTAAGAGATGAATGAAACAAAGTTATGTCCAGTTCATTCTTTAATTTCAAAACAAGAGTTTGAGTTATTGCTAACAATCACTGCAGTACTACAGTTTAATTCCATGTTTTCTGTACCATCAACTGAACTGCCCTAGCTGCACTCTTCTTCATAGCAGAATTTCTCCCAGGTTGCCAAGAAGATGGAAGCAAATGGAGTTTGAATGCTCTAAATGTCAAACTTGCTTTTTAGTAATCTGGATACCCCACCCTGATAGTGTATTTTTTTACTGATCTCATAGGTTATCTGTGTTTCAGAACAGGTAAATTTTCAACTGCAGGTAAATCTCACCAATTTCTCAGCAACAGATCCAAATGAGGTAACACACAGATCATCAGTTTACCTGTCTCAATGGGCCAAGGTCACTGCTGCCTGTATACTTACATCTCCTTGTGTGTCAGTCATGTCTGTCTTACTCTCCAGTTCTATTTTTCACTAGTTTCTTCTTACAGCACAGCAGTGTAATCAGTCTAGAGGAATAACTTCTTAAGGTGAGCTCCTTTTAAGAGTCATGTGTTGCACAGTCACCTCTGAACTGCCTCTTCAGTAGGTCTCATAAAGATAGTGTAACAAACACTAAATTCCTGTCAGCAGCTGCACAGTAGCACCAACAGCTCCTACTGTGGGTAAAGAAATCAGCTCATGGGATGAAAAGCTATGACTATAATACCTAGATAAAAAACTTAAATTTTTCATGATTGTTACATTTTGATAAATTAATACTTTTAAAGGCACCACAATAAATAAGGATAAAGGTATGAAAATAAACAATTGAATGTGAGCTACTTCAGTCACACAGCTAAGACACTGCCTCCAAAGCACCAAAGCTGTAAAGCATCGAGCAAGAGGGTGTAGGTATACACCGGAAAAATGCAAGGGAAAGTGTTGACAGCCAAAGCCCACAAACCTTTTTTGCCTTTTAGCAGCAGCATAAACCCAGATTCCTGAATTCATGGTTCAGGACTAAATAACTAGATCGGAAAAGTATCTTGCAACTCCTGTTGTTTTGTAACACATGTAAGAAGTTCCCCAAATCAAAGGATTCTGTGGATAGAAATTCAAACTGCAAATGCTTCATTGCCTGTGCAACTGGTAGAACAACTTTGGCTTTGTTCATTGTACAAAGTAAATAGTTTTCTGGTTTTCACAGCAGCAAGTCACTTGTATTTCCCATTAAATCTCTGATGGTGATCTCTGTTCCTGTGGGCTCAGGAATGAAGCTGTGTCTATAGAAACTGGTTGTGGAACTGAGCACTAAATGTTAAGAAAAGGCATTTGTTCCTTCACTTGCCCTTTTTTTTTTCCAAATGAGGGGTAAGATGAGAATCTTTAGGCTTCTTTATTTGGAAGCAAGGAAGATCTGCAATATAGGCTACTAGATAATTTAAAAAAAAACAACAAAAGCCCCCCATCCTTCCTGCTATTCTCCTGCAGGAACCTAAGAAATACAGACTGATAGTACATTTAGCATTTGGGGTTTTTTTTTAATACTATGTATGCAGTATTCATAAAATGAATAAAGAGCAGCAAACATTGGCCCTTCATATTTTTGTTTCAGGGTTTGTTATCTAGGATTGAGGTGACCCTACAGTCAATCCTTTGTCGCTTCAGACTGGAGAGCTGAAAAGCTGCTGCACTGGAAAGCTCAGTGCAAGAAGAAATGTGGCATAAGGAGTTAGGATCAGCACTAGCTATTACCTGCCCTGGTCAGTTCCTGCAGGACACTCTGTGACGGTTTAATGCAAACCATCAGCTGATGCAATTCCTGTTCCCTGACAAAATACATGTCACTTTTATACCTGTGTTGGGTTTGTCTTTTCAAGAAATATTAATAGACATGATGTTTCCACAAATGGTTTTGAGATGACTATATGAAAACACACATAGTTCTGTTGTGTATTTATTTATTTAGAATTTAGGCTGTTTTCCACCCTATTGTTCCTAATGGAATTAGGCAGAGCTAAGGCCACATAATAGATTACAAACTCTTCCTGACATTTATCTCAAATTCCACAGCTGATTCATCACTGTATATTCATGTCTGTTGTATTTAGTTGCTAACTGAGCCACATGATGAAGAATGAAATTAAATGAAATAAAATGCTTCTTGTTTCTTAACCAAATATTGTATTACAGGGGCACTCCTATAAAAACCAACCCACAACACATTTATTTCACAGTTCTACAAAAAGGCCATAAAATCTTGCTGCCTCTTTTGTGAATGTTCTCAGTAAACCTAGAACTAGGTGGTGTTCTATCACAAAGCAATAAAAAGGCAGATTGGAATGGGCAGTGTAGGTTTCCCACTGCCTTTAGTGTGACATCTTGAAGCAAAACACAAGAAAACAGTAAATCCAGATTTAGCACCAAATTATTTCTACCATATGTAACTATTGAACTCTGAACCCTCAGAAAGCTGCTCTTTCTGTTGCTGTCCTGAAGTCACGTTTTCATTGGAGACCTGTTTTCTATCAGCTGGTGAAGCCTTGGGGGCAGCTCACCCTCAGGCATTGGTCATCCTGAGTTAGGGAATGTTCAGGTGGTGCCTCAAAAACACTGAGCTCTGTGCAGAAAGCTGACTCCCAAGAATGGCTTGGGAAAAAGAGAGGTTAGCTCCAACAGGAAACTATAATACAAGGATACAACTAAATTTACATGTAGAACTCTATACGTACATATATCTATATACAGAATATATACCTATGTGTGTATATCTGTTATATATATCTATATGTAGAATGTACAGCTAATTTGTGTGTGAAGAATAAACAGTTATCTCAAAAAGGGCTAGAAAGGTTTGCATGGGACTATTTTTTCTCTCAGCTGGGGCAAAAGGTAATGACCTACAAAGACCCACAAGTACACTTGGGATCCTTGCCTGTTTATTTGCCTCTAAAGTAACTGCTAGCAAGCTGCAGACCTGTTTCATGTGCAATAATGATCAGTGATGTGTTACACTTCAAACTTGGGGTGCATTACTACACCCTGTGTGCCAGGGCCAGCAGCAAAATGAGCTGAGCATTAGCTCCTGGAGATCAGTTCTTTCCTAAGATGCCTTACATGAAGCATCCAGAAATGCAGACACCTGAAGGTCATTTGTAGCTGAGAATCTGCTCAGTGCTGGGCAAAGAAGGAATGTATCCCCTGTCTGGGATTTGGCAAGGGCATTTGAATCCCTGGCCACTGTGAGGAGCAGTTTATTCAGTATGTGTGCAAACAAAAAGCATTAGCTTCCATACTGCTATCAACCACAAGTTTGTTTCCTCTCCAGGCTGGCTCTTACTTGCTCCAGTTGTCAGTAGACTGTGCTTTACTGGCTCCAGTGAACAGCAATTACCAAACCTGTAGATCCCTTTCTTCTTCTTGTGGGGAGCTAGAAAAAAACAGATGACTAAAAAGAACCAGGTGAGGAGACAACTTGGTTCTTGGTCCTCCTGAGATGAGAAGACAATAGAAGTGTTGGGGGAGGAGGACAGGAAAAGAAATACTTTTAAAAGGAGAAATTAAAGAGGAAAAACAAAAATTCAAGTATCAAGGGGAGAGTGTTATTTGTGAGGGAAGAAATGTGCAAAAAATGCTGTGTGAAAAGCTAGTGAAAGATTAGTAGGTATAATAAGAGGGTACATACTGAAGGAGGAGTCCCTGGCAACTTCTTATCTGGGTCTTCTGAGCTGTGTCTGTGGCTCTGTGTGAGCACCATGGTGATGTAAATAACAGTTATCAAAAAAATACAGGAGCACTCAGACCTCTAATCCTGCCATAAAATCATGTGGGAGCTTAAAACTAATTAAGGCTTCTCTCTAAGCTTTAAATCTAGCCTATGTGTAGTATAATATCCTGAAGATATTCCCTGTAGAATCCAAGGAGAATTTCAGACAATCAAGTGAGTAACTACTCTACAGACCTGTTTCACACATGGAAAACAAGCTTGGCTTTTACTGGGCATCAGGAATCCCATCATATGAGGAATCCAGGAATTAAATTCAAATTGTTGATGGCAGGTACATACACTTTCAAGACAGCACCAAAACACAGTATAATGTTGCTAGTACTGTAACCCATCACACAAAACTTAGAGTTATGTATTGTTGAAGTGTAACAAACACATCTGAAGTAACTGCCTCTATAAGAAGTACAACAAGCAAGTCATACTGAAAACAGGAGACATTGTATTCCTTCGTGAGGAACACTCAGGACTGAATGTTCCACAAATGAAGATGAAAAGAGTCCCCTACAGACATAAACTTGATAATGTTGACATGGATGAGGATGTTCCCCATGCAGTTCTTCAAAAGACCTCTTTCAACATAAACAGAGACATTTTTACTTCCTAAATTATTCTTCCAAACAAAAGTATGCAGAAAAATTAACTCTTTAAGGAGAAGAGAGTACAAGTTCACATCTGTTAATCACATCTCAGTCCACCTTTTAGACACCCAAATAAAAGAGAAGAAAGAGTATAAACTGGTACATCTGAATGCCACAGCTGAATGATCCTTGCCTGCACACCCCAGATGAAAAAAGGCACCACCACATCCTAGTATCCACATCATGGAGTAGCTACTTAATGGCAATTCTGGTACACAGTGAATGGTATTACATGCCAGAAATCTTTTTATAGGCCTGAAACACATTCTGAGAAACCATGTTTGCAAATTAAAACAAAGACATTAATAGTTTCCTATTATTTAAATACAGTAGTTATAAAATAGAGAGCGAGAGCAAAGGTTATGTCCACCAGACTTGTTTTTAAATCTAATTTAAACTCATTAACTGCAGCAGAACTGGTGATGGTAGCTACAGATTAGCTTTCTTTTCTATCTTTGAAAAGCAACAGCTTTTGGAAAGAGCTGGACTAGATGTGAAACCTCTGGCCTTGTTTATTCAGCATTATAGTGTGTTTCTGAATCCTTATGTCCCTGATGACAGAGGTGCTTTTCTATTTATGGTCTTTGTATTCAGTTTGTGCACACTGGAATTATATGCACTTTTTTTTTTTTAACTGCCCAGGCTAATGTCCCTCTTGCATTAGCTCATGAAAAAAAACCCCAACAACCCCAAACAAGAACAATCAGACTACTGAAATTAAAGGAAAAAAAACCCCTTAAAGCCACATAAGCTTAGATAATAAAAAAATACTTAATAAAAGGTCTGAACTTGTTTCTCACATTTATTTTCATGCTGGATTTTTCTACAGGCCTATATAGAACAAACCTGCAGATTTATAGGAAGAGTTTGACCTCATTATTTCCATTTCTCTTTGTCTCTAACTGTGGCTCATTTTTGCCTGTTACCTTGATCCAAAAACATCCCACTCAGATGTGGATGGAAAAGCTGACAGGAGCTTTTCTCCCCTTCAGTATTCTTCCTGGATATGAAATATTAAATTCATTTTTATGTATGTATGTATATCATAGAATCACAGAATTTTAGGGGTTGGAATGGACCTTAGAGATCATCCAGTCCCAATCCCCTGCCCTGGGCAGGGACACCTCCCACCAGAACAGGTTGCTCAAAGCTTGATCCAACCTGGCTTTGAACACTGCCAGGGTTGGGGCACCCACAGCCTCCCTGGGCAACCTGTGCCAGTGTCTCACCACCTGCACAGGAAAAACCTTTTCCCTAATATCTAGCCTAAATTTCCCCTCTTTCAATTTCTCCCCTTTAGTCCTTGTCCTGTCCCTGCAGTTCCTACCCAAGTGTCCCTCTGCAGCTTCCCTGGAGCCCCTTCAGACACTGGAAGGTTGCTATGAGGTCTCCACACAATCTTCTCCTCTACGGTCTGAACAGCCCCAAATTTCTCAGCCTGTCTTCATAGGGGAGATGCTATATCTATGCATAAATGTATGTATGTGTGCATTATAAACATATATATATATATTCATTCTGTATATAAATGGAGATCTCTGCTCAGCTAGATGTCAGTGAGAGAGCAGCTATATGGCTGCAATTGTCCATGTGAATTACTATTGATAATCTCTTAATACTTCTGAGTTTCTACGCTGGATTTATGAATGTGCCTTTAGATACTTTCCTGACATAGAAAATTGTCTAGTTCCTAATAATACCATGCAGAGAAAGGTCAAAAGAGGGAGGATTGAAATGTGAACACAAAAGTTTATTTGGAAAAAGAACAGCTCTGTGAAATGGATAGATAATACCATTTCCTAAACACATTCCAGAAGAACAATGAACTACCCAAACTATAAACTGTTTACGTACATTAGGAGCCTGGATAACAGCTAGACAAAACTAAGAAACTTACAGTTTTGATACATAAAGGGTATCCAAAGAATATCAGAAATTTCGGTCTTCATCTGTTACAAGATAGGGTGGAAAGTAGAGCTGAGGTAGAAAATGGGAAGTTTGGGATCTAAGTTTGGAAACTAAATGCTGAAGAAATTAGAGAGCAATGCTGACAAAAACAATGTGGTTGTACAACCTTGTACAACAAGGCTGGTCAGTGGTACAGAATGTCTGTTTAAAATGGAGAGAGGCAATAAGCAACACTTGTTTGTGAACAAGTCCAGGCCATCTCCTGAGCTAAAACCCCTGAGAACAGAAAGTCACAAGAGAAAATAACAAGTTTTTTCTCTCTCTCTGTCACACCAGGAGCTTCTCATTCCTGTAAATTGTTGTGAATTTGCAATGGTGATTATGATCAGAGGTAAGGAAATCTCATGAGATAATTACACAGCTCTGGTGACATCTGGAACCTTTCAGATGTTTGCGATTTTCACTAAGTGATATGACAAACCTGTTTGATGTTGAGAAATTGGAGTCCAACAAACCTTCTTCATAAATGCTGCTGATGTGTGATGTGGGTGCCAGTGACTTTGCCCTGATTTGTCTCTCAGAATACAGCATTTCACTGGTGTCTCTGAGGTGGCTTTGGAGCTATCAGTCAGCATCCAGCCACCATCATTTATCATAAAGAACTTAAAAGGAAGGCCATGGACAAGTTCCATTTTTAAAAAGTTTCTTTTAAAAAAGGCTTTCAAGAAGATTATGCAGCTCATCAAAACTCTCCTTGGAGTAAAAATAAGACGATTAAAAGCATGAGAGTTGGCATGGAAACTAGTGAAGCTTAGAGAATAAAAAATAAATACACCTTTAAATAAAAAATAAGCAGACGAGCAATAAAAAGTATCAACTATCAAGAAACAAGAGATTAATCAAGGAAAAATCGATCCTTCAGCAATCAGAAATCTGACTTTAGCAAGATCAATAAAGAGGAGCCTAACCTACTGAAATAAAGTGTTGAATAAAACCAAGGAAGATTAAATAATATTTCAAGAAGAAGCAGTTAAATATTTGAAAATAAATAAGAATTTCAAAGTATGCTACAAATAGTCTACAAGATTAGTTTGTAGCCCTCAGAACAGAGAGCATTGTTAAGAAATAAATATTGCAAAGAATCTGCACAATTTACCTGCATAAGATCATAATACATTTCATAGATTCATGGATTGTTAAGGGGTTGGAATTGACCTTCAATATCATCTAGTCCCAACCCCCTGCCCTGGGCAGGGACACCTCCCACCAGAACAGGTTGCTCAAGTCTTAAACCAGCCTGGCTTTGAACACTGCCAGGGTTGGGGCAGCCACAGCCTCCCTGGGCAACCTGTGCCAGTGCCTCAGCACCCTCACAGGGAAAACTTCTGCCTAATATCTAATCCAAATTTCCCTCTTTCCATGTATACCCACTGCCCCTTGTCCTGTCACTGCAGCTCCTAACCAGGAGTCCCTCTGCAGCTTCCCTGGAGCCCATTCAGATACTGGAATGAGGTCTCCACACAACCATCTCTTCCCCAGGCGAACAGCCTCAACTTCCTCAGCCTGTCTTCATAGGAGATATATCTCAGAGCAATTTTTCCCCAGATTATCAAAATAAAGATACTGATTAAGTCACCAGCAGAGATGTCTGAACAAACTGCTAAGAAGGGACAACCTTTAAAGACTACCTTATCTTCAGGCCAGATTTCCAAGGGAATTTAGAAATCAAGTAGGATAACCACTAGAATACATGCAAGTATTATGAAAATAATCTCTTTTACCAGACTAGAAGGCATCAAGTGTTATACCTACTGCTACAGAGAGGGTGGTGTGATCCTAAGCAATACAAACCTACAAACCTTCAGAACACATAATACTAGCTTGAAAAAATAAAACTAGAAGACTGAGACATGTAGAAGACCATGTTATGTCAGGTCTAATCAGGAGGGATTCCACCTGAAAAACTGTGCCTCTGTCATGTGCTATTTGCACAGCTGTAGCACTTGGAGACTGCACCATTTCCCCCCTGGGCTCTGGCAGCACACAGAGCAAACACACAAGCTGCAGTGGCTGTGAATCTGCAGACTAAGCAGGAAGAGTTCACAGGTGAACACAGTTGGCAGGAGGAGGAAAACAAAATCATAGAATCATGGAATTTTGGAGGTTGGAACAGACCTTAGATATCATCTAGTCCCAACCCCCGGCCCTGGGCAGGGACACCTCCCACCAGAACAGGTTGCTCAAGGCTTTAGCCAACCTGGCTTTGAACACTGCCAGGGTTGGGGCAGCCACAGCCTCCCTGGGCAACCTGTGCCAATGTCTCACCACCCTCACAGGGAAAAACTTCTTCCTGGTATCTAATCTAAATTTCCCTCTTTCAATTTGTATCCAAGGAAACAAATCAAGACAATTGAGATGAATGCAGAAAGTACTGATCAAAACATACCAACTGACTGAAATTACTGAGTTTTATCTAACTTAGGAAGAGGTTTGAGAGCATATAGTGGCATACAACAGATTTGTAGTGGGGCATTCTTTGAACAGAAGAAGAAAAAGGAAGAAAATGTATGGCTACTCCTTAAAGAAATGGGTCAAAAGAAAACAAATATGCAGAAAGAATTGGTATGACTTGCAGAGCAGGTTAACAGATGCATGGACAAAGAGTTGGTTTTCACAGGGCATATGAAAAGAATTGAGCAGAAGACACAGGTGAACAGTTAAGTAATGATGTAATTTACATAAATGTCACATCAAAACACAAAAATATATGGTGTAAAATTAGAATGAATTGTGTTCCAGTCCAGAATGCCTTCTATGGTGTAAATAACAGATCATTCTTTCTGTCACTTGCAGATTGTTTTGCTTGAACTGCAGTTTATCATAATTTTAGCAAATACTCAGTGCACAAGACCCATCACCAATTATTCCCCTACACTTGTTTGTATCGTGTAGGATCACCCCAATGGAGCTGTTCCAAACACATTTTACTGCATGTTTGATGTGCTCTCTGCCTTGACTGTCATTAAAACAATGCAAAAAATGTATTTAAGAGGAAATCTATGTATCTAAAAGTATTGTATCTAAATGTATCTAAGAGGAAATAGGGTGTTAGAGTTAGAAACAGCACCTGAGGATCATTTCAGTCATGCCCACAGCAAGACAGGGTGGCTGCTGATTCCTGGCTAAACAAACAGGGAAGTATCATCAGGGATGTTTGCTATATGTCCATGTCAACAGCATTAAACACATAAGGAAAGTATCTCCACCCTCAGGTGGTCCTTGCTGCTCCCACTCCTTCCCATTCCTCCCCATCACATGGCTAAACAGCAGCACAAAGACATGGACACACATGGGATGTGCCTCAGGTCAGGGACCCATGCAGACACAGCTGCAATACATGATGCACAAGGATGGCAGAAAGGAAGGAGGGAGTAGTATTGGAATACTTCAGTAAGAGCCTTGTGGCCTCCAACTAACCCCACTGTATTTTCTGTGTGTACTGCACTACGGGAGACACACTGAGCTGTCTAAAGGGGGTTACTGCCTCAGAGCCATGACAGGGAAAAGGCATCATCTGGGTCACTGAGTGTAGCACTGTGACAAAAACCATGTCTACCACTGAAAAAGAAGTCTGTGGTTTCCTCTAGCCACAGGCCTCTGTGCTGCAGAGGCCTCAGGCTGACTCATGTTGCTGCTGTTTGGTGCCACTTCAATGCCAGCTCAAAGTCACCACAGAGTTCCCACCAAAGGACAGGAGAGGGGACAGGCAGGAAAACTGCACCCAGGGAAAAACTGTATGGAGGAGTGAAGTATAGGCTGGACCCATGTGGATAAGAATAGATTGAAGCATTATTGTAGAATTTTAGGGGTTGGAATGAACATTAGTTATCATCCAGTGCCAACCCCCTGCCCTGGGCAGGGACACCTCCCACCAGAACAGGTTGCTCAAGGCTTTAGCCAACCTGGCTTTGAACACTGCCAGGGTTGGGGCAGCCACAGCCTCCCTGGGCAACCTGTGCCACTGTCTCACCAACCTCACAGGAAAAAACTTCTTCCTAATATCTAACCTAAATTTCCCTCTTTCAATTAATCCCCATTGCCCCTTTTTCTTTTACTACAGTTCCTATCCAAGAGTCCCTCTGCAGCTTCCCTGTAGCCCCTTCAGAAACTGAAAGGTTGTGCTGAGGTATCCACACAACCTCCTCTTCTCCAGGCTGAACAGCTCCAGTGTTCAAGATACAGTGTTTGAGCCCCAGTGTTCAAGGTAGAAGACATGTTCCAGTGTCCTGTTTATAGAACTCTAAGAATTCAGTGATCATACAGACAGCAATACTGTGTCTTTTGAACTCCATGAAGTTAACCACCCTGGGGAAAGGGAAACCATCCAGCAAGGCTAGGGCCAGCAGAAATCCCTGCAGAAATGTTGGCTATGAAACACACACCACAATGGGCTTCAGAGGAAAAACTTTATCATACACCAGTATGCAAATTCACCTATTTATCAAACTTTGTGCACCACTTAGAGGAAAGAAAAACCTATTGTTGTGCTTCCAACTTACCACATGAGAGGTTATGCACTGCAGCTAATTTTACACCCCTGCCTGATCATTCATTAAATGATTAGTTGAAGGCTGATTTTTAACCTCGATCTGATTGAAGCTGATAGGAAGCCTGGTCTTCCCCAGTGCTCAGGGGTGCTGTCCCCTGGGATCCTATTTCAGCATCTTTATTGAGGTTCTATACCTTGTATTCAACTAGAGTAATATTTGCACTTTC
>NW_008657980.1:10472-11536 GCF_000695815.1 Acanthisitta chloris | reverse complement strand
GAGCCTTAGTGACCCTCCTGCAGTTGTTCTCAGGCCACTGATGAGTGTTCAGGTCTCTCTGTAGAGCTTTCCTACCCTCAGGCAGATCCACACTCTCACCCAGCTTGGTGTCATCTGCACCGAGGCTGAACTCAATCCCCTTGTCCAGATCAGCAATAAAGATGTTAAACAGGACCTGCCCCAATGCTGAGCCCTGGGGAACACCAATAGTGACAGCCCCAACAGGATTTAGCTCCATTAACCACAACTCCCTGGGCCTGGCCAACAGCCACAGACTCTCAAACCTCCCCGTGGGATAACAAGCACCAAAGGCATGAAATGAACCCCAAAACAAAGCAATGCACAAAGCACCGTGAGAACAGGTTTGAGGGAGAGGGGAAATGTTTTACATCATCTTCCAGAGAAAGCTAAAGGAATTCCCAATACTCAGGTCAATATGGCCCAAGGGAAATGGTAATGGGAGAGAAATAAATTCCTTCACCTCTGGGTTGAAATCCAAGTCAGCTGGTAGTGGCCAAGAACCATTAGCTTAACATCTGCTAACTGTTTGGCAGCCCCTGGGAAGTGAGTTATACTCCTCAGTGCCCTCAGCCCAGTCCCACTAATTGGCACCACGTTGGCAATCCAAACACAGAGGTTAAGGTCTGAGCATGCAGCAAACACCAACTCTGAGATTAGGCAGCTCAGTTTTGAGGCCATATGTGATAAATTATACATTTGGTCTCTGGAACTCCATTTAATTGCTCTGCCATCCTGTCTGCCCTCACAAGAAACTCATAAATC
Source organism: Acanthisitta chloris (assembly GCF_000695815.1). NCBI lineage: Eukaryota > Metazoa > Chordata > Aves > Passeriformes > Acanthisittidae > Acanthisitta > Acanthisitta chloris. The sequence goes on along the minus strand of NW_008657980.1, from coordinate 10,753 downwards.
CAAGCAAGCCAGCAAAGTGTCAGCGTTGCCTTGGCCAGCACACAGCTCCTGTAGCACTGAGACACATCACGTCCATCAGCGACTTAAACAGCTGCTTAAATTTTTAGCAATATACAGCATAATGTTAACTGAGCTGAAGTGTTTGCATAGCTCATAGATCCATAAATATGACATAGATATATTATTAGAAAGCTACCAATATCCATAAAAACTGTTATCTTTCTCTCAACTTCAGTTTTCAACTCGAAACTGCAACACTCCCTCAAAAGGCAGTAAAGTAT
>NW_008657980.1:8036-10092 GCF_000695815.1 Acanthisitta chloris | reverse complement strand
CATCAGTCCAACTCCTGTCCCTGCACAGACACCCCAACAATGCACCCTGTACCTGAGAGCATTGGCCAAACACTCCTGGAGCTCTGTCAGCCTTGGGGCTGTGACCACTGCCCTGGGGAGCTGTTCAGTGCCCAAACACCTCTGGGGGAAGAACCTTTTCATAACATCCAGCCTAACCCCCCCTTGACACAGCTCCATAGTCCCTGACCCTGGATCACCCCAGCTTTCCCAAGGACCTGAGCAGGACTGAGATACCTCTGTGTGCTCTCACATGAGTCTGGAAACAATTGTAATACTTGTATTTCTCCCCACATATTCCACACTTGTAAGACCTTTTCTCTTTGTCTTCCCTGCAAAGAGTGCACAGGACCAAAGGTGACCCAAGTACAAGACTCATTAACTTTTAGAGAATTAGCTTTTGTGTTTCCCCATGGTAAAGTTTCCGTCTGAGGACACAAAAAAAAGCTCTAAATACATAAAGGAAAATTGATTTTTCATCTCATTTGAATATGGCAGAATAAAAAACCCCTAAACTATGAAGGAAGGAAACCCATGTTACAGTTTAGAAACTGTTCCTGATGTTTACACATCACTTCAGCTTAAGGAACTGCTGTTGATGGGAACATGATGAAAGCTGTTGAGCATGAAGGGAGGTAGAAATGAAGCCAAAAGCAGCAACTTAGCCAGAACTCTACCAGAAAACAGAAATCACAGTCACTTAGTTTGGGAGGAACCTCTGGAGGTTTCCAGTTCAATCAGCTGCTCAAAGAATGGCCAACTTCAAAGTGGGATGAGGTTGCCCAAGGATATTTTAGCTGAAAGCACAACATAGTACAAAAACCCACCTATAAAGGAATTGTTCTGGCCTGGAAAATCCCTCCTTCGCTTCCCACTGGTTCAGTTCTGAGCTGGTTTGTCAAGCAATATGGGCTGATGCCATCAGGCACAGTGACACACTGAAAGGAAACAACCCTAATCCAAGCACCCATTAGTACCAAGGGTTGGAGAAGTTCAGCTGGTAGGACAATCCTCCCCAGATCCATGTTTTAACTCAGGTCACAAAGGTGTGCTCAATCCCTGAGGAAAGGCAGCAGTGACATGAGGCCATTCTGCATGGAACCCAACCCCAGCACATCTGCATCCCTCAGCCATGCTCAGAGGGCTTGGCCTTCTGGTGCAAGGAACACTCGCAGAGTTAACACCCAGGGGCTGAGAGTCTCTCATCTGCCTCACACATGAGCAGCCTGAGGCTTTAGCACACACTGACACTGCCTGGCATGGTCACTGGCAAAGCCAGGCCAGTTTGACTTCTACACAAAGGGGTTGCCAGTTCCCACTGTCTGCACACACTGCCAAGGATTTTGTCCTCTTCTATGTCTTCTTTCCTTCCCCCACTAGTACTCTGCCCTTGTGACACCCCAACTGTGCCCTGCTCTGGGGTCCTCAGCACAGAAAGGATGTGGAGCTGCTGGGGAGAGTGCAGAGGCCACAAAGATGCTCCAAGGGCTGAGACCCTCTGCCATGGAGCCAGGCTGGGAGAGCTGGGAGTGTTCAGGCTGCAGAGGAGAAGGGTCCAGGGAGACCTCAGAGCCCCTTCCAGAGCCCCAGGGAGCTGCAGAGGGACTTGGGACAAGGGTCTGGATTGACAGGACACAGGGAATGGCTTCCCACTGCCAGAGGGCAGGGATAGATGGGATCTTGGAAAGGAATTCTTCCCTGTGAGGGCGATGAGACACTGTCACTGGTTGCCCAGGGAGCCTGTGGCTGGCCAGTGTTCACAGCCAGGTTGGCTAAAGCCTTGAGCAACCTGCTCTGGTGGGAGGTGTCCCTGCCCAGGGCAGGGGGTTGGGGCTGGATGACCTCTGAGGTCCATTCCAAGCCCTGAACATACTGTAAATCTATGATTCTCTGAACTGCTGTGCTGCCATCTGACAGGGGGTGAAAGGAGACTGTGATGACAGTCCACACAACCTGCAAGAAACCAGAATAGCACCAAAGACATCAATATCACAACAGCCTCTGACTACATTCAGCCCCCTGAGCTGCCAGTCCAGGA
>NW_008657980.1:598-8002 GCF_000695815.1 Acanthisitta chloris | reverse complement strand
CAGATTAGAAAAGGTTCTATCTAATCAATCAACGCTTTGAGCTGCTTTCTTGAGCACCTCTCACATGTACTCCTGAACCCTGTGCAGGTATCAAGTAACCACTTATACTGGATAATAAAAGGTTTTCTCACAAAGGCAAGTCTAGAATAATACCAAACTCAGGAGCTTCCTGAGAGTAATTCCTCTCAATTTGGAAAACAGGAGGGGGCCAAACAAGAACTCCTTCTCTGCAGGGGAGGGAGGCAGGAAGGAAGGAAATGTGAATTACATACACCTCTGGATAAGTCTGAAAAAAATAGGAAGGAAATTAGAGTTAACTAAAAGGAGTATGTTTAGCATCATAGCACAAACTGAGGAAAAACCCTTGGAATTCCTGGCTAAGATAATGCTGCCTCCTCCTGTCACTGCTGGGCCTTCAGGCACTGCACCAGGGAGAGCTGAAAGGGCTATTTTTCACCCTTTTATAAGCAGAAGCACTTTGAAGTTAATCCCAAATCAGAGTCCCCATTTGCTGGTCACCTCTCCCGGTGTCACCCTATGTTTCTGGGCAATAAGGGCTGTTAAACCCATGTGTTTTCACTTGGTTTTATTATTATTATTAAAAAGGATAACTCATAACTGAGCAGAGACAAAGGCTCTGTTGATACAACAACATGTGGATTAAATCTGAAGGAGAAGGAAAGCTGCTCTAATAAACTGCCAGTCCTGCTCACAGGGCTTGTATCTAAATTGGTGTCATAAATCAAAAGCAAAGATTCCTCCCTGCTTGAAACAACCAGTTATTTCAGCATGAAACAACAGCATTTAAAACCTCTCTGGACACTGTACACAAAGGACTTTCTTCAGTTTTGTTCTTTTGGTGTTTTCTTTGGTGTTTTAAGCACATCCCCAAGGTTTTGCATTGGCTTTACTTAGAAATATTTGCTTTTTGGTGCTTAAACCTATGGCAAGTCAGAGCCACACAGCACCACTGGGCTCTTAGCTCATGGCTCCTACTGAAAAAGGGGAAAAAGTGAGAAAAAAACTGCTTCTTGCTGCATTACATCATTGCATTAGACAGAAGATTGGCCTAAATTTAGGCTTTCCCCATTATGCTCCTCTCCTGTGCTTTTATAGACACACAGACCTACTTCTTCCCTCAAACTCTATTAGCAGTGGCTGTTTCACTGATTCTGGCAGGAAACATGAACCTATGGGTGCCTACCCCTCTCACACAGCAGCTGGTGCCCCAGGGCCTTCTGAGCCCCCCACAACAACCTGCCCTGTCAGAACACTGGTCAGGGGCAGGTGACCTGCAGGGAGGTGCTCCAGAAAGCACAGTCACCACCAGCCTCAAACTCCTGCCCAGAGCCAACCACTGGCCCTGCAGATCCCAACACACTGACTAAAAGCAGTGTGGACAGCAGCTGAGGGAAGGGATTCCCCTCCTCTGCTCTGGTGAGACCCACCTGGAGTGCTGCACACAGCTCTGGTGTCCCTAACATAAGAAGGACATGGAAGGGTTGAAGCAAGTCCAGAGGAGGCCATGAAGCTGAGAAGAGGACTGCAGAACCTTCCCTATGAAGACAGGCTGAGATAGTTGGGGCTGTTCAGCCTGAAGAAAAGAAATTTGTGTGGAGATCTCACAGCAGTCTTCCAGGATCTGAAGGGGATACATGGAAGCTGGAGAGGGACTGAAGGGGCTCCAGGGAAGCTGCAGAGGGACTCTTGGTTAGGAACTGCAGGGACCGGACAAGGAGCAATGGGGAGAAATGGAAAGAGGGAAGCTTAGATTAGCTATTAGGAAGAGGTTTTCCTTGTGAGGGTGGTGAGACACTGTCCCAGGCTGCCCAGGGAGGCTGTGGCTGCCCCAACCCTGGCAGTGTTCACAGCCAGGTTGGCTAAAGCCTTGAGCAACCTGCTCTGGTGGGAGGTGTCCCTGCCCAGGGCAGGGGTTGGGGCTGGATGAGCTCTGAGGTCCATTCCAACCCCTTAACATACTATAATACTATAAAACTGTGCTGAGGCATAGTGAAACACAAGGACTTGGCAGAACATTTTAAGTACAACACTGACTCTGACTATAGATGGAACAAGAACTACCATCATCTCTTTAAATAACAATCAGATCGTACCTGTAACGGACCTCAGAGCAAAGGCAGAGGTGACACCAGCAGTAATTCCCTTTAACACATATCATGCCTTGGGATGGCATTGGCTAACCCAGGCAGACGTGTCAGCAGCTGGTCTGCAACCAAAGCCCCAAACATCAATCATCATATGAAACTTTCAGTTCCACACAAATGTTCTGTAAGCAAATATTTCAAGGAGATGTTACTCAAACTGGAAGAAAGCGTTACATACAAGCTGGGGCTCCTCTGCAGCATGTTTTGTGATGCCACAGGCTCCTGGGTTAGCATCAGTTTTAGAGCACCCAAACTGGGGTAAAACACATGAGAGGGATTCATAGTTTCCCAGATTCATAGAATGTTAAGGGTTTGGAATGGATCTTAGAGGTCATCCAGCCCCAACCCCCTGCCCTGGGCAGGGACACCAGAGCAGGTTGCTCAAGGCTTTAGCCAGCTGGATATGGGATGAAGAATGATCTTCACCAAGTGGGTGAAGATTTTAGCTGAAGCCTCTGTCATTTAGTGTCATTCCTAGTGTCATTTTCAGAAATCACAAGAGCACAAGAAACACTCTTCAAACTCATGAACAAACAACCCTCAGCCCCACAGATGAAATGTTTTAAGTTCAGTAACTGTTTTTCTCTCCCAGGGGAGTCTCTATGGGTTTCAGCCCACCTTAAAACCCATTTGCCAGGCAGACAAACAAGATTCCTCAGAAACTCCTGCTGATGCAGTCACTGGGAAGCTATCCCAGCCTGCCTTGTCTGCTGCCCAATTCCCATCCCCCTGGAACAATCTAGAGGCCACACAACAGCCATGGGGCAGGTCTGAGCTGTTCCCTCTCCCTGCCCCACTCCCTTTGCCACCCTCCCAGCAGAGTGGTGAGAGCTGGGAACACACACCAGTGTCTGCACTTATCCCAAGGGCTGGTTTGCCAGGTTTCCTAGCCCAGACCTGACTGTGAGAGCTGTTCACCTTGTGCCATCAGCTGCCTCACAGGCTGCAGGAGTGTTTCCATAGCTCTGCTTCCCACACACCTGCAGCCACCCACGTGGCACCACAGCTCAGCTCCTGCTGCCTCCTCTGGCTGGGACAGACACTGGAGAACCCCTGAGCAGGAGCATTTTTCAGGGTATTAGGAAAAGTTTTTTCCCTGTTAGGGTGTTCAGGCACTGGGATATTGCTCAGGGAGGTAGCAGAGTCACCATCTCTGGAGGTATTCAAAAGGTGTCTGGACCTTGTGCTGGAGGATCTGGTTTATGGTTTAGGGGTTACAGCAGTGACAGGTTAATGGTTGGTCTTGATGATCTCAGAGGTCTCTTCCAACCTCAATGATTCCATGATTCTATGATTTCACCTTTCCTTCTACTCCCTTCTTTGCCAAAAAGGGACAGAAAGGGAAGGTGCAAAAGGAGGTTAAAAACTAGGAGAGGAAAAAGGTGGCCTGAAAAGTGCTTTTTCTTATTATTCTGCTTTGACTGTGGAGAACAGTGTCATGGCCAGGAGAGTTCACAGAAGCCCTACACAGTGATTTAGGACTCCCAGCAAAGTGCTGCCTCCTGCCTGCAGCACAGAACCTGCTCTGATAACCCTCCTGTTGTCCTGTATCCTGTCCTTACCCCATGGATGATTCAGCTGCACCTCAGAGTGAAGCTCAACTCCTGTGAGACAGATATCCCAGTCCCAGCTGGAAGGACTACTTCCCAGTAAGGAGCTGGTCAGCCAGTCAGCCAAGTGGTTCTGCTCACAGCTGCCCCTGTCCTGCTCTGTGTCCTGTCATATCACACCCCCACATGCTCCCTCTCCCACCCTGGCAGCACTGCAGAGCTCAGCTCCTGCCTGCACTGCTCACACCAGGGGAATTCAGAGGCTGAGGAAAGCCATACCTTAAAGCTGAGGTTTCTGCTCTGCAGGCAGAGCTCCAGCCTAGGAACATGCCCTAGGCTTTGCCAGGCCTCCCCAGGGTGGGGATGAGTCAGTGCTAATGGTGAAGGGGAATGTTTCGGGTCCCACTGGTTTGGGGTGGGTTTGTGAAGGCACAACAAGGGCTGTTTGGGCAAAGGTAACATTCTGTTTGTGTTTACAGACAACCTGACTCCTGCATACACAGAATGCTCCTCCTGGGACCAAAACCATCAAGAAATCAAAAGTAATGCAAATGATTCTGGCTCAGAACAGAAGCAGCACCAAAGCAGTTGAGCAATAATCATAATTAGTCTTTAAGTTTGCCTCCTCTGGCTCCTGCTTGGCTCAATATCTTAAGTCTATTTTTGAAAAAGTCTAAACCACTGGAGGTTTCAAAGCACATTTATATACACTGATTAATTCTCCCAAGGTTAAAATCATGAACCCCTTTTTTACAGAAGGAAAGTGAAAGGAAACACAAGAAGCTCTTGGCAAAAGCACAACTGATACAAAGGCTGGAGCTAAAACCTAAGAGTTTCTGAAGGAACTATGATAGAATCATAGACTGTTAAGGGGTTGGAATGGACCTCAGAGGTTATCTAGTCCTGGGCAGGGACACCTCCCACCAGAGTAGGTTGCTCAAGGCTTTAGCCAACCTGGCTGTGAACACTGCCAGGGTTGGGGCAGCCACAGCCTCCCTGGGCAACCTGGGACAGTGTCTCACCATCCTCACAGCAAAAACTTCTGCCTAAGAGCTAATCTAAAAGTTTCAACATGTATATATATTTAGGATCAAGCAGTTTATGGGGTAAATTCGACTAGAAAAGCCAGTATTTAGATGAATTAATTCACATTTGGAAAACCAGAGTGAATTCTCTAATGGTTTGTTGCTATGCTCCATATCCAGCACGGGCATGGGATCAATAGCACCAGGATGATTAGTACTCAGGGCAATCCAGCTTGGGCTTCTTGATTGCTGCTCTGGGGGGCAAAGGAGGTTTGCATCAGGCCTTGTCTCCGAGAGTGGTGGGGAATGCGCCGCTCAGCCTCCCGTGGCTGGTTGCACAGTGCCCCCTAACGAGGCTGTGCCTGCACCACACACCGGGAGAGCAGGAAAACCCACAACGAGCCTTTCCAGAAACTTCCCATCACACACCAAGCTTGGTTTCCATTTGGAAGGGGTGACATACACTGAGTGGTGACTCTTCCTGCACAGGCATTTCATATTGCCCTGGGTTATGCAAGGCTTTGTTGGTGACTATCTCAGCAGGCAGCAGTGCTAGAGAAAGATGGGAAAATCCAGTTCTCCCATTCCAAAAGATGGAATACTGAATCAGGTGGCAGTTAACCCACTACAACTCCCTAAAACAATCTGAGTTCTACACAATCTACTTTACCTATAAGAACTGCTGAGTAACTTTTCAACACAGGATGTAGTTGAATGAATCTTACAAAAATAAGTGAGTATCATGAATGAAGTTCACAAACGCAAACGGAATCCTCAACAACCTATTCCCTAATACACCATAAATGTACCATAAAATATTGACTATTTGAAGGATGTCTGCACCTAACAGTGGTCAAAGAAGCTACAGTGATGAAACAGGACTGGCTACAAATTCATGACAGGAAACTGGTTTACTGTCCAGGTCCCTTTCACCCATCTACAGGAATGAATAAATCACCATGCAAACCAAGTAAATAAACAGAATCAAACCCCACACTGATCCTCAAAACAGAAATTAATCATCTCAACATCAAATTGTCAGAACCCTTCCTTCCCCTTAAAAATGTACCTATAAATATATCACGAGAGCTTGTCAGTGCGTGCTCAGCACAGCCACAGCAGCCTGTGCCCTCCCTCCCACCCCATCCTGCACCATGGCACCTGCTCAGGTGTCCCCCACACCCAAGTTGGGAGCACAGGGTGAAAATCAGCCTTCCTCAAGCTCTAACAAGACAGATTGGAAAGGGGCAGGAACTCCTGAAGCTGCACTGCCACCCTGCCAGATGTGGGGTGTGCCCCTACATTGTCTGAAGCCTCTGAGTAGACCCAGCAAACTCACCCCAGAGGAGGATGGTGAAGGTGTTCCCTGATGAGGATGTCTGGGGGGTCCCACTGCTACCATAAAGCTGCAAGGAAGCAAAGAGGCCTGTGAACACACTGAACACCTGCACACACACCACCTCAGCCCCTGGGCACCAACAAGCACCTGGGGAAGTGCTAACTGGGAAAGGCACATTGGTAGGCATCAAATGTCTCCCTGAATATGTCTTATATACATACTAACCTCTTTACTTCTTGCTAAACATCTTTACTGCAATGTTAAGATCATGAGGTGCTGTGATGGGACACCTCAGGGCAGTTTGCACCTGCTGAGGGCAGTGCAGGGACAGCTCTGAGCTCTAATCTCTGCTCTGTGTGACCAGTGACAGGACCCCAGGGAATGGCTGGAGTTGTGTCAGGGGAGGGTTAGGTGGTTATCAGGAAAAGGTTCTTCCCCCAGAGGTGTTTGGGCACTGGAAGAGCTCATTAGGGCAGTGGGCACAGCCCCAAGGCTGACAGAGCTCCAGGAGTGTTTGGCCAATGCTCTCAGGCACAGGATGCATTGTTGAGGTGTCTGTGCAGGGCAGGGGTTGGACTGGTGATCCTGGTGAGCCCCTTCCTGCTCAGGCTATTCTATGTGGCTAAGAGTCACCAAAGACTAAGCAGAACACCATCCTGATGTGATGAACCAGAGACACACATGTTATCCACTTAAACAAACCCAGCACCACTAGGAAATCTCCTCTCCATCCATTCAAGGCCTCAGTGGCCACCACAGCTCACAATCAGCCCCAGACAAAACGCCCACAGCTGCAGAGTCCCCTCCCAAGAAGGAACAGCAGGAAAGGGACACTGGGGGAATCTCTTTCCCCAGTACAGGTTGTTTAGCCTTTACTCTCTCCATTCGCTGTATCTGGAGTATCTAATTATGTACAAACCTTTCCCTGCTCACTTTGTTTTACTCCTGGTACTGCCCTCAGGTAACAAACTGACTGTTTTCCTGAAACACATTTTATCTTCCCACCACGGACATTACTTGCGGTGCTCCCAATCCCACTGACTCTTTTTTCCATTTTCCCAAACACTTAAAAACCAGAGTCCAACCAACTTATTTCAGACTGAGCTGTTTGAAAACACCTCCACTGGCAGTGTGGGCTGGAACAGGACTTCTCTTGCTGATAACTTGCCATGAACTCACTCCAATTCTCTGCAGCCCTGTGATTCCCTCTGACAGCTGTGCAGGGGCTATTTCTGCACAAGCGTGTGACACCTCTAGCTCTGCCCTCTCCCCTGCAGCACAGGACAGGAGCACTGAGAAATGACACGGCCCCGAGCGCTGCTGCT
>NW_008657980.1:0-547 GCF_000695815.1 Acanthisitta chloris | reverse complement strand
GGCTGTTGGGGCACTGTTCCCCGATCCGGGGCTGTGCCGGTGCCGCTTGAGTCCCGGTCCCTGTCCCTATCCTGATCCCTCACAGGGCTGTCCCTGTCCCGCTCGCAGGGCTGTGCCATGCCGCGGTTCCCCTGCCCCGGGGCTGCCCCTGTCCCCATCCCTCTCCCTGTCCCTATCGCTGTACCTACATCCCTACCCTTGTCCCAGTCCCAGGGTTGTCCCGGTCCCTATGCCCATCCCTATGTGTCCCGGTCCCTATATCGGTCCCAAACCCTGCCCCTATCCCTATCCGCAACCCTGTCCCGGTCCCCATGTCTTTCCTGATCCCTCTCCCTGTCCCGGTCCCTACCCCTACATCTGCATCCCTATCACTATCCCTATCCCCGTCCCGGTCCCAGGGCTGTCCATGTCCACATCCTATCACTGCATCCCTCTCCCTATCCCTGTATCCCTATCCCTGTATCTCCGTATCCCTGTCCCCATATCCCTATTCCTATCCTCGTATCCCTGTCCCCATATCCCTATTCCTATCTCCATATCCCTCTCC
>NW_008657979.1:13171-19677 GCF_000695815.1 Acanthisitta chloris | reverse complement strand
CCGCGCCGGAGAGCGCAGCGGAGCTGCCGAGGCACACGCGGCTGTGCCCTGTGCCGTGGGCACACGTGGGAGTCGCTTGTCCGGGACTGCTGCTGAACAACTGAGAGCTGGTGGAAAGAACAGTCCTAGAAATACGTCTGTACCTGCTTTCCAGGGAAATAAACTTAGCCACGTCTTACATGACAGAGAATATTAGCGATCTTAAATGCAAATATCACTCCAAACCTCCTTAAGCACTTAGTTCTTCAGAGATTAGGTGAAGTGTCAGGGTTGAACGAAGTAGCTTCAGTGAGGCAGTACCTGCTTAGAGTACTTTGTACTTACGTTCTAAATCTACACTTACCAGGACTATTGTTCTGTTAATTTCACAGTGGCAAATAATTTTACACTTTTGGGTATCATCCTGGTCTTTAGATAGAGGTTTTGTCGCCCAAATTAACACTTGTTCAAATTAACACCCATACCAAGGGGATGCAGACCATTCCCTTCCATACCCATTGCACCTGGTCTCCAAAGCTTGGTTGCTCGCCAGCTCCACTGGGAATAACTTGGTGACCAGGAGCTGATGGAGAGATTGCTAGCTGGCTCAGAGCACACATTTTTAGGGTCTTTGTAACTGATTATAAGCACTCAGTTTTTAACATGTACTCAGGCATATTAGTTGGCTAGTATATCCATAGCCAGAGAAACCCAAAGCATGTCCAGTAGAAATGTTCCTCCCCCTGAAAGTGTTTTTGCCTGGTTTCTGCACTTTCATTCACATGCCCACTAATTCTTTGACACCACATCCCACCCAGAGAGACTGTTGTTTCCACATCCACACTAAACATCTGTGGAGGCTCCTCTCCACCCCAGTAATGCTCTTACAGCAGCACCTTTCATCTACCCAACACACGATGGGCCTGAAAGTCTTGTTACACATGATACAGGATGAAAGGTGGTGATGATACAGCACAACCAAAACTGTTTAGTGTTTAAATTGCAGGCATCAAAGTCATGAAAGGGCACAGGGCCAACATTAAAACATTTCTGAAGGAACTGGGACAACAAGCTGGGTGCAATCAATCCATTCTCTGGCCATTGTTTGACTCTCAGGTAAATGGAGCTTCTTTCTCCTTGGGAAGGAGAGGGAATGCATAAAAACAGCAGTTCATCTGGCTCTGAAACCTTCAAATTTGTGTATGGAAACCATAGCCAAGAGAAGAAATAAATAAAAGCAACTGCAGAATCAAGGTTTTGTGCATGTCTACAGCTAAAAAAACCCCACACAGCCTGGTTTGCTTTAGAGCATTATGTATCAAAGCAAGCAGCAAATCTAATTTTACATATAACTCTTAACTAACACATTTTTCTTCTGTCATTCCCTCCTTTGATACTGAGACAAAATAACCTATCTGCCTATGTAGTTTTGGATTAAGTATACCTTTGCAAGGAGACCAGGAATGGAGGCTACAGTCAGTTCATCACATGTTGTTTCTGCCACTGGTCTCAAGGAGAGGGGTCCTTCTCCTGCTCCAGCCTGGAGTCCTTCCCATGGGAGACTGCCGCTCCAACGCGTGTGCTTCCCATGGGCTACAGTTCTCCGTGAACTGCTGCAGCATGGGTCGCTCTCCACAGGGTGCAGTCCAGTCCCTCAGGAACAGTTCCAGTACAGGTCCCCCACAGGGTCACAAGTCCTACTAGGAACTCTGGTCCACCGTTGGTCTCCTCTCTCCACAGGTCAACAGCTCCTTGCAGGAGCTGCTCCAGCAAGAATTCCCCACAGGGTCACAGCCTCCTTTTGGGCACTGATCCAATCCAGTGTGGGTCTCCTCCATGGGCTGCAAGTGGATCTCTACACCCCATTAACCTCCATGGGCTGCAGGGGCACCATGGGCTTTGCCACAGGCTGCAGGGGATCCTCAGCTCCAGCACCTGGAGCACTTCCTCCCCCTCCTCCTGCACTGACCTTGGTGTCTGCAGAGTTGTTCCTCTCACGTACTCTCACTCCTCTCTGCTCTGGCTGCAATTAATTCTGCTCTGCCAGACATGGGGAAGCTTCTAGCAGCTTCTCATGGAAACCACTCCGGTAGCCCCCCCACTGCCAAGACCTGGCCATGCAAGCCCAATATCTATCTATCTATCTATCTATCTATCTATCTATCTATCTATCTATCTAAATATTGTGTTATACAGAGAAAAGAACTGAAGCCATGCAGGTCTTCTGACGTTTTTGTAGAAAATGTTGTTTTATCCAATAAGAAAACATAGCAAGAAATTAGCTGACCCTCTCTTTGTTTAAAAAATTGGAGTAATTATCTAACATCCCTTCCCCCAAAACACCCCCAGTGTTTAAAATAAAGGAAAAAAGCATTGAAAACATGTAGTTTGGAAGAAAAATCTTCTAATGGGTAACATTATTTAAGGCTACTGTACTGTTGTTATAGATCTATCACTCAGCACTTTCACTGAGATACAGAGTATCAGGACAGACAACACATCTTCTAAATTTCTGCTGAATTGAAACCAGACCATATCCACGTGGTTCTTGACACTGCAGTTGTACAACTATGCTCTACATACAGCCCATGGACTGAGAGCCCCATGTGGCGGCTACTGCTTGGCAGTGCACTGAGAAGTAACCAGACACACTTTGTTCCCTTCTGTGCAATAGCTATTGCAGAGGAAAAGTCAATAACAAGTGAGTAGCCAAGAGTTCAAGGGTGCAGCTCACAGTCTGGCAATAGGCTCCTGCACACAGGCCTGTTCTTTAAATACATGAGGACAAAACTGACATCCTGTGCTTCAATACTACATACCTAACTCCAACCAACCAAACACCAAGATCATCAAAAAGCAAGGAGAAAAAAAACACTTTTATGATCTAACTAAAGCGACAAACTAAAAAATTTCAAAGTTTACTAGAACACTTTAAGGAATTGAAAGCTCTGGTTAGCCTTGATAAGAGAACAGCTTTAAGTCATCAAATAAAAATGTAGGTGAACATTTCACTACACTTTCCTTATTCCAGGAATTTACAATTTTTCCTCTTCTTCATGCTCCAAACAAATTACTAAATCAAAAAATTCCATGTAGGTATTAACTAATACCAACTGGACTAGTAAACTAATAGCCAAAGAGGATTCTTCAGTGCACAGAATAACTGGAGATGTTGGTATCTCAGAATAAAGATGTATCACTAGTCTAAGCTAACCTACATTATTCCTGGCTAATCTTTTCCATATTTTTCAAAGGTTAATTCCAAAATCTCTAAGTTTAGCTTCTTCTAAGAAAACTTGTTAACAATCATTTTGTTTGTTTCTCCTCAAATGTTTTAAACAACTGCACTTTGTTACACTGTCTCTGCAGGATGGTGTTATTTACATCCATTCTTGCTTTCTTTCCATTTTGTCATTGATTTCATACTGTTGTTCTGCTGGATTTTAGGCTCTGCACCATCCCAGTGCTTGGAATGATGTTAAGACACTAGCACACCTGCTTATGTAATATACTATTATGACACATTTGGGCTACAAAGGGATGCAGAATTCATCACAAATGTGAAAATGTCTACCTGTGTCCATCCCGTGTAGAATGCAAACACTTTCCCTCTTCCCAAGCATGGTAAGAACTGCCAGGCCCCTGTAGCACCTACCTGAATGAAAGGCATAGGCCAGGCCTGAACTGCAAGATTACACAAAACTTACTTCAGCTTTCCAGGTTAAAACCAGAGAAGCAGATTTGAAAATATTAATATGATCTTTGATAAGAGACTTTAAATATCAGAGCTCAAGTCAGATTCAGCCTTGCTACATTATTGCCTTTTTAAATGCAAATTTAAATAGTGGGTTGGGGTTTTTTTCTCCTCATAAACATACTTGCTTTTCATGAGACTTGGAAAATGAAGATTTTTATATGTAGGAACCATCTTTTATGAGAGATGGAGTTTAATATCTATAACCATTATATGGGCTATGCTTACATGAAAAGAAAGACAAGGCTTGATGTACAAACCTTATACAAATAAGGCCATCATACATCTGAAAACACTTGGAATGATCAGGCTAGTTTTAAGGGAAGTGCACATTTGGAGCAGTGGACAGTTATCCAGGGAAGCCACTATCAGAATTGAACTATCCATCATTTAAGGTGGTGATGTGTCAAACTGTACAGTAAATAGATCCCAGTATCTCCACCTTAAACCTGTGAGTAACCATTAAGCTGTGAATAGTCTGATTTTTATGAGTGTAACAGATTTAACTTGTGTGGTATTTAATTAATCCCAGATAGAAAAAGCTCCTTAAGCACCTCTTATTTACAAGAACTTCTCTCACGTCTGCTAGCTAAGTGAAAAACACTATAAAAATACAAATTGTGCTTAAAATGATTTGCAGTGGAGAAAGGGTATAGCAATAAACTAGTGCGAGAAGCCAAATGTATGCAGGTTTAAAACAATTGCTTTTCCATACCAAGAAATACAGGAGAGCTTTCTGTCCAAGTTGCTAATAGAGACAATTTTAAATAGTCCTTTTTTACAGTAACGGCAGTTAAAACTACTTAGCTCTTTTCAATTCCCACGGGATGAATATTGACTGAGTAATTACAGCTATAATCTTTTCAGTCTCTTTACAAAAGTTTTTTGCAGAATTATGTCATTAAGACAGAGCTTACTGTATGTAACATGCCTACAATTCAATTGTGCTTAATGGCTCTGACCTACTTAATTTTACCCATTTTCCTTTGTATTTGGAATTTCATGAATGTTTTGTCACCAAAGTTTATCAAATAGATGACAAATAGAACACCAAATTTTCATTTTTATATATATCAAGATACTGACTTAATGGTAAAACTACAGGAAACATCCAGATGCCTACGAAGAATTGAAAATCTTTTAAAGGAAAAAGAAACATTAAAACCTTTCAATTCCATGTCTTAAGCACTGTGACAAAGTGTATTTTGAAATCTCTGTAAGTCTGAAGTATGTGCCACTCACTCTGCCCTCCCTCCAAACAAATGAGCCAATTTTATACATATCTACAGTATTTAATAAAGATGTCCAAACCAGCAGAAGCTTTTTTACAATAAATGTTTCAGCACTTAAACCAGAAACATTTAATTTGCTCTCAGACAGCAAACATAACAGCCTTCTGCAGAAAGAATTCATTAAACCACTTCTCGCTGTGGGGAAAGGCATTATCTTCATTTGATGACTTAACAAAATCAAATTTAATTCAAGCAGTTACTAACTCTATCCTTATGTAAATGCTTAAATGTTTACCAGTTAATCATATCCGACTGATAAATAATCAGCTTCTTCTGGAGTCTGCATTAGTATTTTTATACAAATCATTGGAAGCTATTCTCTAAATTCTTTGGCTACATACATTAAGGAAATTAAATACACATGAAGTCTACCAGCTACAAGTACCTTAAAAATAGTACACATTTACAGATTATACAGGGATCAGAGTGCAAATGTCAAGAGAGAATAATTTTCAAGGACTAACTTACTTACAGCATCCATTTTTACATCCCAAACAGAAGGCTGTAGATAAAAAGTGATTCTTAGATCCAAAATCTCTTTGAAGAGCTTCTTGACCACCTAAAAATGCCTCAAACTAAACTGTTGCTTCATGTAATAATGTTATCACTTTTAATTATGACATATAACCTGCAGTGTCTGCCTCCTCTTTTTTTTTTCTTTTGAAGAATATAGAAGTTCAGAAACTGCTCATATAAAGAACAGAAATACCGGTTGTATTCCCATATGGAATTATAACGATTTTAGGTTCTTTTATGTCTTTTGAAGATATTTTTGTAAGCAAAATATGAAAGCAGAAATTCATGTCAGTCCTCAGAAAAAGCTTTGGGTTATAGTGATTTTGTGAAAATGTTTAATTTTCTTCTTGCAGCATTTCTTCTATTTCTTTATCCCAGTTTTCATCACGCTTTTCCGATTCTGTCACCACCTCATACTCTTGAAGTTCTTGTTGTAATTCCTTCTCCCAGTCAGCAGTTTCTTCTACAAGAGATAAATGATGTGTAAGAATTAACTTGATAATACAGAATGTTGATTTTTTGATATAAAACTAGAAGAACTTGCACTGAATCTCTCACTTCCCCTGAACTTTATGGATAATTCTCCTTAAAAACTGAAGAAACATCAAGATCCGAAATTTCCTCTTCTTATTAACCACAAAGAGGAATTAATTAATATACAAGTCTACATTCCTATGTGCATGCTCTAATAAAGATATTAAAAGCAAATATACAGCTCAGTTGTTAGGAGTGTCCCTTTGCAAGACCATTTCCTACATTCTTTGATTCTGCTATCAACTGACTTCTCCTTTGCACTTTTAAATCTCCATGAAAAAAAAAGTTCATAAATTTGATCTACTGTTATGGGAAAAAAAATTAAGATCAAATACTGTAGCTAATGTAAAAAAAAAGCAGCAGGTATTCTCCTCACTAGGCAAGCTCATTTAATCAAGGTTAAAGGTAATCATATTTCATACTTCAGGGCA
>NW_008657979.1:0-13122 GCF_000695815.1 Acanthisitta chloris | reverse complement strand
TCTACCTATCATAGGCAAGAGTATGGGGGAGGAGATGGGTGTTTGATGTGTTACATGTTGGTTAGTACTTCAGCCTAGATATGAAGGTATGCAATTCCATAGTCCAAAGCCAGCTGAGATTTCTCTGAATAAATTACACATTATTGACTTATTGAAACACTCTCATCAAAAAGCTAGGTGCAAGAAACTGATATTACTCACTACAATTCCTCAAGCTTGCCTATATTTTGGAGAGAAATAACAGTATCTCATTGCAGGTCATTCACACCCTTTGAAAGAAATGGTTGCAAGCCTACTTTCCTAAATCAAATTACAACTATTTTTTTAAAAATCAACTTATCTTAGTATTGCTCTGTTTAAGACACAGAGGGAATAATAGATTTACCTTCTACTACTGAAGTCTCTTCTTTCTTTTTGTCTAGCACTAGTTGTTCCATTTCTTTTCTTAGGTCTTCCTGATTCAGATTACAGGCATCAAAAGCATCACTCACAAATTCTGATACACCTGGACTTGTGGAAATCTCTTCCTCATCCTGCAGGAATACAGTTTAGTATGAACTTAACTAGACAGGGGAAAAAACGTCACCAATACAAACTTCCACTCATGTGACTGCTTTTAAATAGTCAGCAAAAAACCAAGCCAAATGCATTACTCTGACAACTACGTTTCTTACTGGGATACTTTTCTTTAAGAGTACTTTTGAACAGACAAAAATGTAGATAGCTGTACTGAAAATGATCTTTTCATCCTAGACTGCCTTTTTGCGTTCCTTTAACAACTTTTATTCCGTTTTTGTAACCTTCAGAAACAACAATAAACTCTTAAGTAGTTTAGAACAGTAGTTAAGATTAATATTCAACATTTGACCACAATTTTGTAAGAGTTTTCTGCACACGAATAAGATTAAGAGAGGACTGTTCTGCGGATATCTCTGTAGCTTAATTTAGTCCACTGCATATTATTGGCAAGAGAATGCACAGCTCTACTTCTGCCAAGAGAGTTCTCTGGCACTGATTTTATAATCCAGAAATGAACAAGGGTCGTTGTGTGTCTAAGGTAAAGTTTTGTCAAGCCAAACTGCAATAAAATAATGTTGATATTGCAATGCACTGCTTAGAAATCCTATACTTAAGCCTGACACTGCTGAAGAGTTGGACAAAATGTGGCACACAAACGCATTCTTATGAAGTACTCCTTGTGTCCAAATACAATGCTAACCTTCTACTCCAATCATTTTGAAAATGTCACTCTGGAGAGTAAAAACACATTGTATTGTATGTCTAGGATACTAATGAAAGCATTCTGCAGATAAACTACTGTTTCCGCTACTGAAAATGAGTTTTAAAGACTATATGCTACAAATTAATATCACAGCAAAGCAGCAGCAGGTTAGGGCTGTCAGATCCTGTATTATTATGGTTTCATAGCAGAACTTGCTCAAAAGGATGCATAATTACCTAGTAAGGAACAGCTTCCCATACTAAACACCAGATAAAATATAAGAGCATTTTTACCTCTTGAGATTTTATTTGAGGCTTTATTGTAACAGGAGGTGTTTTTGGCCGTACTGTTTCTATCAAGGGGAGAAAAAAAAAAGGTAGATTACATTTAAATGTATAAAAATCTCATTTAAACTGCATAGCTATTAAATATACAAAAAAATATTGTATTTTATGTTTTAAGGAATCCTGGTGGTTAATGATTGAATTCAGCCATAGGTAAAGCATTTGCAACAGCAAAATGGTAGAGAAGCAATTTTCTACTTTTAATTAAGGCAAATTTAGCAAATCATTTCCTCATTATGACTCCAAAGTTAAAGGACAGGAACCCCTCTGATCCTCAAAATGATCCAGAAAGCTATGTAAATAGGAACAGTTGGGAATCTGAAAGTATGTCTTCTATAAAACACAGATTGCACCACGTGTCACAAGGTCTTTAAAGTTACTAGTGCATAGACTTGGTCACAAAACCCACTTACTGCCTGCCACAGAAGTTCCCAAACTGCCCTGGCTGGGTACTGCTTCTGACACCAGTGCTCGTTAGCTCTTGGGTTTACCAGACTGTGCACGTGTACTCTGCACACCCCTAATGCATGAGGGGAGTGTTCCACAGCCTTTCCTTCTTTCACACAGGCAAAGGAAGTCACTGCAAACAAACCCTGGGAGCTGGTCCCAACTTCCTAGGAAAACTCACTGTGCATTCTGTATTTAGCAGCATGGTGCTAGGAAGACAACAATTGCTTACATACACAAGGACAGATATTTTTCCTGGCAGGTAAAGGAACACCCCAGTTTCCTTCCTTGCGCAACTATCAGGGTAGAGGAGTTAGAATAAAGAGCTGCAAGAACAATTCACATACAGGGCAGGTTGTGGAAGCGATGGAGTGCTTGCTTAGCAGTTCTGTTTGTTTAAATATGCAAAGCAGCTCTGAGCTTGCAGCTCTGCTTCCTGCAGTGTGCCCAGGTGGACCCTTCCTGCTAACTCCGCAATTTCAGAATGGGGAATTTTTTCATGTTTAATTTTTAAAATGAAGATCACTTTTAATTAAAATAATTCCGTAACTGGTAGTTGTCACTGCTTTTACAGCTCATTTACTCATTGCCCACTGCTCTGTCCTATCCTCTCTCTTCCTTCCACTTCCCAATCTTCAGAGGATCAGTCACTGGACCCAACACCACATCCAAAGAGACTCCAGCATTCCCAGCTCGAGGAGGCTGTAGAACACGGCACTAACTCTTCACTGTTCAGCACCCAGAGCTTGGCACAGGAGAGGTGCCTCAGGCTCCACCTGCTGCTCCCACGCAGACAGGACACAGCAGCTCTGCACTGGGCCATGCCCCACTAGTGTCTGACTAACACACCGTTCTGGATCTGGGCCTGGCACCACCTCCTGCACTGCTGGTGTGCTCTCTGCCCCAAGGTAATTACATTCCCAAGTACAGAGTTACTAATACCTGGAGAAGGCCTAGAACTTGGATGTTTTGTTATACATCTTACAAAGCCTTTAGATTAGAATGTAGAATGTCTTTCATTTGTCTCTTCTTTTTTCCTTTCACATCAACCATGCTAATTTAACTTTCTGAAAAGAGCAGCTAAGGAGGAGACAGAGAAAAACGGCAGGCTAATAATTCTATTTTATAGCCATCTTTAAGTAGAAACCTTGAACACAACCAGAATTACCAACAGGCAATGACTCCCAGTTTTAGCCTCCAGTTAGGGGATCCAACCTTCAAAAAAGGTTACTTAAACCAAAAATAACACAGATGATTCAGAGCTTCCCAAACCTATGCAATTTCTGAAAAAAACAAAACATGTATTTACTACAGTCTGGTACATGTATCTTTGCCATTAATAACACAGATGATTCAGAGCTTCCCGAATCTATGCAATTTCTGAAAAAACCAAAACATGTATTTACTACAGTCTGGTACATGTATCTTTGCCATTACAGAACATACAGTCATTAGGACAGTAAATCTATCTGCATATCCTACACTGCTGGTCTGAACTGTGTGAGAAACACAACAGGCCAAAAGACATTGTTTTTGGTTTTCTCAACCAAAGATATGTTTTGGTTTAGTCACAATGGAAATTTTACTATAATCCAGCAGCCATGACTGGCAATTTCCAAAGGTCTGGATGACTCAAACATAACATTTCTGTTGTTCATTAGGGTCAGATGCCATCTCTCCTGTAGAGTTGAGACACCATAAAAACAGCCATAGTTTTGGGACAGGAGACAACTGTCCTGAATAAAAGAAGTGAGAATTGATGCCTGTTGGTCTGCAGTAGATTCTGGAGTAGCCTGTCTTGCCAGCATTGCCTGGATTTTAATTTGGAGAAATCTACTTTGTTCACTCTAGATGGGCACCTTGCCTAGGCTGACACAGGTACACTCTGAACAGAACCTATGAGAAACAAAATGAGACAAACTGACAACAAAGCCATGTAACACACAAAAGCTTGAGGAAGCTACTACAGTCGTTTTTTGGAAAGGTATCTTCTAAGCAACATGCAAGCCGAGCTCTGTAATTCCCTTTGGAACCTCCCATTCACCCCAAGGTTCACCTGCCTATATCCAAGGAGCCAAGGCCCAGCTGAGTAACCTTAGGACAGACTGTGCAGAAAATTACTAAGCTGTGCAAAGACCTGTGAGAAAGTCTGTAAGAAATAGCAAAGGTGACATTAGAAACTGATAGGATTAGAAAAATGGCACCATTGGCAGTGCAAGGACTCAAGAGGAAAAATACCAATATGGAAAGATATTATATTCAAAAGAGGAGAAAAGCAGCTAATTTGACCCTGATCATCTGGCTGTCAGTCAGCAGTGTCACAGGACATGAGCATTAATTGATTTCATGGATGAAGACAATTTATTGATATTAGTGATATGAGAATCTGTCCCAAGGTGCAGCAAAGGCTTTCTCCTTCTGCCCAATGCCTACCCAGCCTGCCAAGATTCTTCAGGTGTCTTACCAGGGGTGGTGAGTGTACCTAGCTGAAGCTAAGACTTAATGAGCTACTGGTTATATTTTGCATCTTTGACAGTAACTGCTTTATACTCTTTATGCTGCAAATATTCCAGATTGCAGAATTTGTTTGCATGCAGATAAAGAGGCCCAGTGGCTGATAAGAGTGTCAGGAAGAACCACCTGTATAAACTGATCAATGTGACTGAAGATCCCTATGCTGAAGGAGCTTTTTCATCTCAAGGCTTTTTCATCTCAAAGCTTTTTCACCCCAGGTAGCTTCCTAGTCCCCATTTTTCTCCATATCTATAATACATTGTGGGCCCTTCCACACCCTACATGTGTCTCTGCTTCCATGACCACAATAATTCTATCCCCATATCACTCACTAACTTCTGTTTGGCTTGAGAGCTAAGCAAAACCCAAGAGCAAACCATACACCAACTGGTTGGGTTGGCCAGTACCTGTTGTACAATGAAGTGAACCAAAGTATCTCCCACTTACTTCTGACCAGTCAAAAAAGCACACCCAAGACCACTAGTGGTCAGGAACTGTTATAAGCCAAGTGCAACATTTCTCCTCTTGAGAATTCCACTCTTCTGACAAAGCTGGCTGAAGCTGGAAAACATATTAAAAGCACTAGGAGCTTCCTTTTCCCCAATCTCCACACACACACACATATATACTAGGTACGGTGAGAAAAGCCCCATATTTAGTAGAAAATCCAGGGTAGAGGTTCGATGGCACTTGATGTATACAGTGAGCATGCATGACACTAAGTTAATGAGATGTGCTAAAACAAATCCTTCCCATACCTTTCAGCTGATTATCCTCTTCTCTGCCTTTGTTCTCTTCTTTTCCTGCTGCCTGCTGTTGAGCTGCAAGCGCAGTGAGTTGTGCAGACTGTTTAATTAGGGACACCCTGTAGAAATAATTTCTCCAGAACACCTCCTCCTTTACGCTAGAGAGAACAAACAGATTTTGATTACTACATTTGGAAATATGGTTCAACAAATAGAATGAGGAGCTGGGAAGGTTTATCAAAGGAGGAGGTGTTTTCATTCCTGTTCTCATCCTTAGACAAGGAGACTAATGTGAACTACTTAAAAAGAATGCTGACTTGTGAAACAAGTTTTAGGAGCTGAGCCTGGGACTGGACAAGGAAGAACAGCTCCGGAACAAACCTAGGATCAAGAAGGCATATTGGAACAGGTCATAACTGCTTGGACAAAGACCTTACGGATATTTTAGTCAGGTTCACTAGAAGTAAGGCAGTTGCAATACAGAGCTTTTCCCACTGCCTATTCAAATACAGCTTTTCTCGCTTGCACTGTTGCTGTTTTGTGATGCATTCTTTTACCATTTGTCCAGGGGGTGTTTCTGACTATATGTAATCACTTATTTGGCGTGTCAGTTACATCAACAGATCTGAACATTTCTGTTCTTGCATTTGCCTTTGTTTGGGAAAAAAAATTCATTTAATTTAGCACACTGGACATGGAAAAATTGAAGGCCTCTCCCATTCTTAAGTCAAAAGGTCCTTATTAGTCCTGAATGTCTAACAGATGTACTTTTGTTCTGCAACCACTAAACTGCAATGCACATGCAATATGCCATGTGTTTGACATTAGCAGATAAAAAATACATACACCAGAAGAACATGAAGAATTGAAGGAAGTGACAAGAACAAGGAGTAATTCACGAGTATTTACAGACATATTAAAAGTACAATGATACAGAGTTACCAGCAGAAACTACTTACTGTTTGGGAACCAGATCGAACCTCATTCTATTGAGAAGTTCATCTTCTTGTAACATCACCAGTGCAACAGGGTACATTTGATCAAAGTCAAAATTAAACTGCACACCTGCTGGAGGATCCCGCAGAAAGTTCCGTTTATCCTTTGAAGAACATATTTATGTCATTATATGTGAAATTTTCTGGTATCAGTTAATTTCCATCATATTTCACACATAAGATCAGCAAAGCAATCCATAAAGTCTTTACAAAAATGATATTGAGGATCTACTTTGGCTCAAGTTGATACTGACAGACTATTTACCGTGCACATGATCAGTGTAGTGACAAACATATTAAAAGTCTATTGAAAATACATAATTTAACCATGCCAGCCAAACTTACTTGAAAAAAAGAAAAAAGAAAAGGAAACTTTCATCTCTCAAATACAGAATGTCAAATCTTACAGGACATTAAATACTTACTGCTGATAAGGCCAGTATTTGTTGTTGAATTGTCTCTTCTTCATTGCTGTCTACCCAGGGAGGCACTGCTGCTTCTGTTATTGAAAGGAGGACAATAATTGCATGTGTATTACTTTTAAAAAAACCCAACAAAACATACCTTACATAAAATAACACAATGTCACAAAAATAAGCAGATTTACCTCAGTAGGCCAATTTGTTGTTCCTTTTTCCTAAACTAAGCTTGTGGTATAAGAGAGAAACTCTAGGAATGATCTTTGCTTGTCAGAAGTAAAACACAATAATTGAGTATTTGCTGATTTCTGTTACTGTGAAACTACAACTGTGGTGATTTCTCTGCAGTGTGCACCAATCAGAACTTGGTGCCTCTTGGTTTAGTTATGGAAGTCGTACTGTATAACTGGTTAAGCAGCCTGCAAATAGACATTTCTCTATTCACTTAAAATGTGCAACCTTTGTCTAAATTCAATTTAAAAAATAATTTTCTATTGTATTTAACAATGGAGAGAAGTATTGTAAGTTACATGTAAGTTACACTAAATAAGCCCACTCAACTGATTTATGTATTTGCATAGATGCTTCCAAAATAGTTCTATAGACTGTACATAGAGGAAAATAAACTACTGTAGATGTATAGATATCTATTAATCTCTCCACTGTCAATGCAAATACAGCCTACAGAGACAACATGATGCATCTGTAACAGTTAACAAGTAATTCCTGTGCCCTTAAACTAAGAATGCTTATTTGCCTGTGCACCTGATACCAGCAACATCTTTCACCCACAAGGATTCACATCTGATGCTAATGCTTCTTTCAGTCAGGCCATCTGTTACTCCTCCTTTGGCCAATCTAGCTACCTATTTTCATGAAGCTTGGAGAAATATATTAAGAGAGGCTAAAGTTTACTAACAGAGACAAAAAGGCAGAAACACAGACAGCATGATTGCAGAAGCAATCTTGCAAGAAGAAACCAGACTAACACACTAACTACAGACACCATGAACAATTTTATCATGATCCATTTAAAACCAGCTCATTTTCAAAATTAACAATAGAGTCACTAATTATTCAAACTGTCAGAAATTACTGCATTCAAGTAACACATTAGAAGAGATAAAACAACGATGAAACACAACGTGAAAAAACAACTGTGCTTATTTTGAAGTCTCAGATAGATCCACTGATGTCAATAGTACATGGGTGGATAACTCAAAGGATTTAGATCACACATAATTATAAAGGAAATTATTTACGGGAAAGCAAAAGAGCAATTATGCCTTTTAATGTAAGCAGAGTAACTCCTACAGCAAAATTAATTAAATACTATAGGGCAAACCCTAACCCATGTTTTTCATTTTATTATGAAAATGTGATATGATTGCAAAAGCTCAGAAGAAATCAGCATGCCTGTTTTCAGTAAATACAAAGGCCTAAGATTCAAAACAGCAGCAAGAGATCAGTTTCGCCAGCCCAGTGATCCTTGAGTTAATTTCATAAAGCTGAATTTGGTTAAAAGAGCAAATCTAAACCAACTAGATAACACAACAGTAACCTCACTTGAAAAGAACCTTCCTTGTCTGCAGTATGCATTAAGTTCTGCCATAATGTGTTTCACTAAACAGTGTTTAGATTAGTTTTAGAACTAGCACAATTATCCAGCTTCCAGCAAGTTGTCACTTATGCAATGTTAAAAATAATGAAAAACACATATATTACCTGATTTTTTGTTTTGCTGCTGTTGGACAAATTTTTTCTGTTCCTTCTGAAAATCTCCAATAATCGTCTAAAATAAAAATTAGGGAGGCACAATATAAAAGATTTCACTCCTCTTGTTTCATGTTCACTCAGAAAGTGCTTTCAAATACAGTGCAAAATTATATTCTTGTATCCCTGGTGGCCCTTATTGTAACTTAATTAGAGGTGTTCCATGTCAATCATACATCTCCCTTTACTGAAACATTTTGCATTTAAAGCTATTGTGTATGATTTAAAAATTATAATTTTATCAAGTTCAGCACACAAAGAAGATGGAAAATCCTAGCTGATAATTTGAACATCAACATACTATGTATATCCACTTACTGTCTTACCATATCAAATACAGACAACACAGACTGTTTAGACTTATTTTTAAACATTTTTAAAGCATTAAACACTTAAAGATACCCTTGGCCTTAGAGTAAGTTTCAAGAGTTGCCTAAGAAATATATCCACTGCAGTATATCGGACTTGTAAAATTGTACAGTAGGATTTCAGAATGTCTGCTTAGCTGAAATAAAGTTACTTCTCCATTTATGTTGTTGATGAATTTTCATTTTAAAATTCCATTCAGAAATATCCTATATTGAATTTAGAACTTAAAAAATGGAGAATGGTCTCAGAAGTTGGCATGCCATAATCTAGAAGCAATGATGCAAATGTTGTTCTGTAGTTGAAAGCAGTGGCAAAACCCCACAAAGCTAGAAATGAATACTTAAACCACTCATAAAATACAAATTTTATGCAGTGAGGTCTGTGGCTTAACAAGTTGCCAAAAAGCACTTAAGTCTTCAAGCTAAATCCTGATAAATTCCTCTAAATTTTTTTTCCTTCAACAACCCAGCATTTCAGTTTAAGATTAACATCAGGGAGAGAACTACAGTAGTGCCAGTTGTAAATTATGTGATTTTTTTGTGTTTGTGGAATAAAATAATTTATAAGGTATAAGAGAAAGGCCTTATGATGATACAGCCATAATCCTGTTTCTCCTCTATGTAAAACTTATTATTCAAACAGATCTTTCAGATACAATACCTAGAAACAAATTACCTTATCAATGATACTGTCAATTTTTCCTTCTTCTACAGACTTCTTTATCGTCTGTGCTGTTTCAGCAACGGATTCAGATATCTTTTTTGTTGCAGCAGTGGCAAAATTGAAGAGGTAACCTTTCACAAACAAAAAAAAAGAAACATGCTGTAAATCAAACTTTTATACGTGAACCTTATTTACTGAATCAAATATTCCTAATGGTCCATGAAATACTGCTTTCCGATGGGTTTTATGAAGCAAAGTGTCTTTCCTGATTTCATATAACTTAGCCACAGTATTAAAACAGAATTATATATATATTTTTAAGAAGATCAACATGCATAATAAACTCTCATGAAGTGAGGCAGCAAATGCATGAAAAATTTCAGGCAAGTAACACTTGAGATTCCTTCAAAAGTCTTCAAGATAGAAGCTTGCTCTTGATGTTTGCCCTTATCTATTTTGCATTCTCTTTAGCTCCAAGAAAAGCACTGTGGCCCTTTTCGCTGAGTTCTCTGCAGTGGCAGAACAGCAGTGACAAATATTCCCAAAGACTCTGATTTTTTTTATATTAGCAGCGTTAAAGTGAAAAGAGGTGACAAGAAAGAACTGTGTAGCATGGGCAGCTGTACTGTATTATTTGTTTTAAATTAAGGAGAACAAATTGCAAGCAGCAAGATGTACATCATAAACCTTCAGAAACATTAAATATCAGCTTATTGACAAGGAATTTTAAACATTGGTACTGTTCTCAGATGACATGATGTCACAAGAACTTTATTACATTTGAACAGTTGCTTTATGACTCTAGTATCAAAGTTACAGTACATACAGTGATATGTCAATAAGTGCCATAGTAAATATAATTGCAGAGGGATCTAGATAGATTTGAACACTGGGAAAACATCAATGGCATGAAATTTAACAAGAATAAATGCTGCATTCTGCACTTGGTATAACTATTAATTGGAGAGGAGTGGCTGGAGAGCAGCCCTGCGGAAAGGGATCTGGGTGTGCTGGTTGGGGGTAAGCTCAACAGGAGTCAGCAGGGTTCCCTGGCAGACAAGAGGGCAAACCACATCCTGGGGGACATCAGGCACAGCAACACCAGCTGGACAGAAAAAGGAATCATCCTGCTGTATTTGGCACCAGTGCAGCCTTACCTCAAGTGCTGTATGCAGTTCTGGGCCCCACAATTTAAGAAGGATGTGAAGGAACTCGAATGGGTTCAGAGGAAGGCAACAGAGCTGGTGGAAGGGCTGGAAGGAATGTCCTGTGAGGAGTGGCTGATGACCTTTGGGCTTCTCCAGTTTGGAGAGGAGGCTGAGGGGTGACAGGCAACCTTGTTGCTCTCTACAGCTCCCCAAGAAGGGCAAACAGAGAGGGAGCTGTTGACCTCTTCCCCCTAGTATCCAGTGACAGGATGCATGGGAATGGTACAAAGCTAAGCCAGGGGAGGTTTAGACTGGGCATTAGGAGGCATTTCTTTACCAAAAGGGTGGCCAAACCCTGGAACAGGCTTCCTAGAGAGGTGGTGGATTCCTCAAGTCCGTCAGTGGTTAAAGAGGGTTTTGGACAATGCTTTAACTTTTGGTCTGCCCCAAAGAGATCAGGCAGTTGGACTATATGATTGTTGTAGGTCCCTTCCAACTGAAATAGTCTAGTCTATTCAAATTCTAGGGTTAGAAGTAGTAATGGTGGATCTAAACTGCACCGTAACTATCCAAGATATATTTGAGGCATTACTAAGAATGCAGAGCATGTGGGGTGGTAAGAATATTTCAGTTATTCCAGAAAATCACCTTTGGCTTTTACACAGGGACTGCAAAAAACCCACCAAAACTCACCAGTTCTGTTTCAAACAAAAATCACCTTCCTTCTTAAGACCTCACAAAAAAAATATACTTTCCTTATAGGTTAGAAAGGTAAGAAATAATCTTACCATGCAAAAAAAATGTGAGTTGTTTCAACACACAGTTCTTAGCCATTGGTAGAATGAGTTACTTTGGAACACTGATGCCACTTTTTGGGAAGCTGAATGTTATTTGTAGTGTACAAAATATTCTCTTGTCATATCACAAAATCAATACTGAAATATGCAGAGGTCTATCCAGCCTTTAAGCAAGGCAATTTTTTGTATGTAATTTCATTTATACGTCACACAATGGCGGCAACCAAACATCCTTCAAGTACTTGCCAGCATCCTTCCTACCTGTTATCAGGCTTTACAACCCATCACATGGCTCACGTATAAACAAATGCTTATCTTCTACACTCCAGATATAGACACATACTATTCTCCTTGTGACAGTAGAGAAAGCAGCAGTCCACTGCATTGTTTTCTCCCTACCAGCTTTTACTGGTTGTTTCATGTATCCCTGGAAACTTTCTCATATGCAGTTGTTCTATGTGCAAAAGTTGCTGAAACATTTGCTGTCCAGTGACATTATACTGTTGTTGGACAAAGTGTTTTTGGCCAGACCAGGAATCAGGCTGAAGAGCAAAATGCTCTCCATTTCCATTAAGGGCAAATATTCTTTTGAACTGAGATACTTCTAAAACCTTAGGAAGAGGTGGAACTTAGCTTTAGAGAAATAGAATTAGTGTTGGAAAACAACACTTCTACTTTCAAATGTCCAAGAAACTTTTCCTCCATCTTACAAATCCATGCCTGTATTAAGCATATGTACCTATCAATATTTCCATTATTAGCTCATATTGGCAGCAACCTCCTAACCTTTGTAATGGTGCATTAATGAGGGGAAAAAAAAAAGTCTGTAATCCTTCAGTTTTACCAGTAAAATTCTTTATGTGCCAGGGGAGTCTTTCTACAACTGCTTGTTAGCCATGCAGATGCTTCTTAGGTTATGTGTTAGAACAGTGATGTCCACATAAAAAAGCCTTTCCACCACAATCTACCCTAGTGTCACAGACAGTGAATATATGGATCACTAAATAAAATTTTCACTTCCAGATGAAATTATAGGATGGACCTCTGTATCAGTAATAGTCAACACTTACTCTTCCCCTGAAATTCAGTCATTTTTCCTTCCTGTACAACCAGAGTGATTACCAGATTAGAACTGATTTACAACAACTAGACAGGTATTGGACCAAACTACTCAAACTGCAGCAGTTCAGATTGCCCAAGACACAGCACAGTAATGAACCATCACAGATGATGCTGCCAGCATTTCAGAGCACCAGTTAAAAAAAACCCTTTAGCAACGAGTATAGATCTGCACTTTGGATTAATTTTACCTAAGAATCTATTGTAAATCAGGAACCTTACCTACAGCAAATTACAGCTTTGCCCCATCCCTTGCAGAGTTCAAGGCCAGGATGGATGGGGCTTGGAGCAACCTGGTCTAGCAAGATGTGTCCCTGCCCAGGACAGGGGGTTCGAACTAGACGGTCTTCAAAGCCCCTTTCAACCCAAACAATTCTATGATTCTATGATTACAGGCGAGTTGAATAAAACCATCAAACCCCATTATCCTCCTATGAAGAAATGCCCCACACACACACCAGTTCACAAAGTACATTGTTCTGTACGCACACAGCCCTTCTCCCGCGGTGCCGACAGGACAGACACTTAATGCGCTGGTCCTTTAGTGACCGTGCAAGCCATGAGAA
>NW_008657978.1:0-256 GCF_000695815.1 Acanthisitta chloris | reverse complement strand
GGGTCCCATGGCCCCCAGACTCACCTGCACGACACTGATGCAGTTGTGCAGGTCCTCCAGTGTCCCATAGAAACGCAGCATGGTGTCAGCAAACTCCTCCGAGTCCTCGGCCAGGGACAGCAACCGCACCTCTTCCTCCAACCCTGGGGCCTCCAGCCCTGCCAGGCACAGCCCTGGTGAGGACCAGGGCACTCCCAGCAGGGCACAGGGCTGTCCCCCTGGCATCACCACACAGACACAGCCCTGGTGACCACCA